>NC_092719.1:620000-906258 GCF_047496885.1 Scyliorhinus torazame
ATAAATAACCTAAATGAGTGGACAACACTGGCAAATGGGTGATAATGTGGGAAAATGTGAAACTGTCCATTTTGACAGGAAGTATTAAAAAATAAGCGTATTATCAAAATGGTGAGAGATTGCCGAGCTCTGAGGTGCAGAGGGATCTGGGTGTCTTAGTGCATGAATCACAAAAGGCTGGTGGACAGGTACAGAAACTAATTCGGAAAACTCATAGAATGTTTTGTTTAGTGTGAGGGGAACTGATTATAAAAGTAGGGAGGTTCTGCTTCAATTGTACAGGACATTGGTGAGAGCACATCTGGAGTATTGTACTAGTCACCTGTCTAAGGAAAGGTGTAAATACTTTTCAAGATGTACATGGAAGGTTTACTAGATTAATACCCGGAATGGGCGGGTTGACTTATGAGGAAAGGTTGGAGAGGTTTGGTTTGTATCCGCTGGTGTTTAAAAGAGTAAGAGATGACTTGATTGAAACCTTTAGATCCTGAGGGGTGTTAACAAGTGGATGTGGAGAGGATGTTTCCTCTTGTCAGAGATTTGGGGTCACTGTTTAAAAATAAGAGGTCGCTGATTTAAGACAGAAATGAGGAGGACATTTTTCTTTCAGAGGGTTTTGAGTCTTTGGAACTCTCTCCTCAAAAGGCAGTGGAAGCACAGTCTATTTTTAAGGCTCAGCAAGATAGATTCTTGATGACCAGGTCAGGAACTGGGAGGGTGGGGTTGAAAGGTTATCGGGGTTTGACCAGAAGGTGGAGTTATGATCTTATTGAATGGGGGAGCAGGCTCGAGGGGCTGAATAGCCTTATCCTGCTTCTAATTTGTATGTTCGTATGTAAGTGTTCCAGGATAACTCCGCAGTAAATGGAACAATGTCTAACTAGTCCATGCTCAGGAAATATACAATGAGTGAGTGTCTATCTTTGGGCAGACACACGCAATGGAAGCTGTTAATTTCCCTGTGAAATGGCCGAGCAAGCCACTCAGTTCAAGCACAATTAAGGATGGGTGACAAATGTGGCCAGGAACACCCACAGACCATGAAAGAATTTTAAAATGCTGAAAATGCAAATTTCTCCGATGACAGCATGGTTTGTTGGGATTGGGTAGCTGGAGAATGGGTCTCAAGCTCAAGAATTTGTGTCACCACCGCCTTGGTTCACTGAACAAATACTTTTGCTCATATCATGGGTGTGATTTTCTTTGAAGGGTGCTTGACAGATAAATACGGTCAAACTATGATTTCTTTCTCTGAAAAGCGAATGATGTTTGAACAAAAATGTATTCTCCCTGAACATTTCTTGCTCTGTAATTGATCGATGAAAACCAAACCCCATAGCAGTGTAGCCATGGAATATTTAACAGCCTGAATATCTACAAACATCTCAACAAAAAACAACATCCATGAAGAGGAAGATTTTAAATGTACATATCCTTCAGGAATATCCTTCGGGAATATTGATTTTATCTGACAGGTGATGAATTTCAATTTACGCCCTCTCAAAGGCGACTCACTGAAATAATGTCAATCAGTCAAAACATACTGAAATAATTGAGGCAATGAAACCTATTTTTTGGGATGTTGGACAAGTATACCATTATTTTTCATTCTCCCAGTTTAATGCATGTTTTTCAATTATTCTTTCAACACCATCTTTCATGTGTTCTGCTCCCCAGTCTGTGCCAGTTAAGTCGACAGTACTAATTCCAGAGGCTTTGTGGAGAATCAATACTGAAGCTAAACTGTGAATTGGTGGTGAACATGCCATTTGGTGCCAAGGAATATTTGAAATTGTTGCTTTAAGGTTTTTCCTATTGGTGGCAAAATCAAACATATTTGATCACCAGCGACGTCTGTTATAGGGAAAAGAATTGGAGAAATATATTTTGTTCCTCAGCACTGCTGTATTTTTACCCAATTATTGATCTTCCATTTTACAAATTGTTTTCACTATGTTGTTCTCAATGTCATAAATGTGTTTCTCGGGGTAATTCCACATTTGCTGGATTTGTTTAAGAAAAGCCGCACATGCAGAAGGTGAGTTTGATTTTAAACATATTTTCAACCTCAGTTAACAGAACCTTTGCACATTTGCAACCCTGGCCACATTTGCCCAACAGGGACTAATGGGAAGACAGGAAGTGAACAGTAAATCCGTAAAGAAGGAATATCCCTACCGGATAGGAGAAAAGATTCAGTCCAAAGCCTGGAGACACAGTGAGAGCACAGAAGGGAAGAATATTGCAAGATTTAAACGCCACAGACGCATCGGTATAAGTAGATTAAGGGATTTTGGGGGGAAATATTTTATCTTTTTGTTATGTTATCAGATTATATTTGGTTGCCTCAGAGATTGGTGCTTTCCTGCGGGAGTTTAGTCCCATGAATCAGTAGGATTATGCTGATGGTTTTGAGTAATTGAGAAAATCTTGACAGTCAATTTTTTTTCCACTGTGAAGCAGCTTAAGCTGTGAGTGGAGACTGCAGGATATGAGAATACTGGGGAGAGTCTTGAGTGTCTCATAGAGGGGTAGAGGCTGCAGAAGCACAAGGCAGGGGGGCTATGGAAGCTATAGGGAGAGTTGCAAATAGCTTGGATGGGGGTAGAGGTTTTAGGAGCTGTGGATACAGATACAGAAGCACTGGGAGGGAGAGGTGGTTCTTGTGTTTGTGAGCCTTGAGAAGGATATCGAAATACAGCACACTAACCATTTCCAATAGATGGCACAATTCCTTCAATACAGAGAAATATTTTCTGTTGGAAGATTGGGTTGCTCTCTGGTGGAGGCTTCGCCTGCTCCACTGAATCTGTGGAATTCTCTATCCCAGAGTGCAGCGGACACCGGAACACTAAACACATTGGAGGCGATAGATGGGTTTTTAATTAATAGCGGGATGAAGGGCTGTGGGAAGGTGGAGGTGAGGCAGGGATGTGATCAGCCACAATCCTATTGAATGGCGGAGGAGCTCGAGGGGCTGAATTACCGACTCCTGCTCCTAGTTCTCACGTTAACACAAAGTCAGCAACTGGAAGCTGAGTAAAATACCCCAAACTCTCTGAGGCGAAATACTGTTTTACAGATGTTAGTTCGGAAATGCATCAAATGAGCGGCTCATTTCAAATATCCTTTCCACCTGGTGAGGAACCAATTATCCTCCATTCAGCATTCTTCATCGCTACTGGCCATGATGAAAATCAAGAACTTAGCATGTGGGTAACCGTAGTTCCGATAATTCCTTGACAATGTGTTGACGTTACAATATCCTAAGTGAACCGTAACAAGCAACTCTGATATTTCACAGGGTATTTTGCTTTCTTGTAATTTTTAGCAGACATTCCTCCCCAATATGAAGAGATGCCTCCAGGTGTTCCATATTAAAACATGAGGGGCTGAATAAAATTCCGAGGAATTGACAGGTAATTCAATGTGTTGCCAATGGGAAGGTTTATCTTAATGAGAATCAACAGTATAAAAACCATGAAGTCCAAACAAATCCCAAAGTTGAAACATGGCTGAACGTCAAATTCATCAGGAATTAGCTTTAATTTGACTTCATCACGTTACCAAGGTGTTTCACTAAAATGTTGATAGTCACAAGTCATCCTGCCCAAAGGTGAACATACACAGAACCTTTGCACATTTCATAAAATATACCTGTCAGTATTATTGCTCTGGACGATTTCATTTCTTCCAAGATACACAAATTGGGATTTTCATCAGACCACATAACCTTTTTAAATGCTCGGCTGTAAGGAAGAATATTCCTCAGACAGCACTTGCAAAGTTTATCAAAAACATTTTAGCCACATTATGATCAGAAAAGCACCTCAGAAACAATTATTCTAAAATGCACCAAATATTGCTAAAAGATTAAGCATATGTTGTGCATGATTTCAGTCCTTTGAGTAATTTATTATCCATACATAGTGGACAATCTTCTGGTAATATAATTTCAATAAAGTGCTTTGTGTGTCAGTAATTTCCTTCATCATCTATTTGCTATTATTAAATTATTATTATTTTCTATGATCTCGGTGTTATTATTATGACCTAGAATGATAATGAAATCCTATATTGGGCGACACCTCCTCATGTCCTCAGCAGTAACACGCAGGCAGAACAAAAATGATTAGCCTAAATTTTACAAGTTCCAAGACATGAAAACTGCATTAGAAGAAATGGTTCTTAACTTGAAGATCAATATAAAACTTTCTCGCTCGGGGAAAAGTCAGCAAAACAACAATTGTGAAATTTCCACAAATGTGAATTGAAATGCCAAATATACAAATGTTACTTGTAAAAATGATATCATTTCTATTATAGAGAAATGTAATAATTTCCTACCTCTGTTAAATGTGGCGTTGGATTAAATCCACAGAGATTGCATACAACAGCCTTGCATTGTGTACATGTGTCGAAGTTAGGAGGAGCATCGGAACCAATATTCAGAGCGGTTTTACAAAGAGGGCAAGCGGTCTTTGATGGAGCAGCAATTTCACTTTCCAAGGGTTTGGTTCCCTTCTTGATGGTTTCTACTGCTTGCCTGTTTGCTTTTTCTTGTGCTGTCACAGCAGCCTTCTGATCACTGGGATGTGCTGCTGGAGGTTTAGCTTCTCTTTTACCAATGTCACGTTTAGGAGATTGCTGCGAAGCAGTGCTCTCCTTGGAGGTTGTCTGAGCTGCAGTTGGAGGTACAGCAGAAGGTTGCTTTGCAGCATGTCCATGTGGATCTTGTTGCTGTGGTGCCGTTGACATCAAGGTTGAGGCTTGGCTGAACAGTGATGCCCCGAACCCAAAGAGTTTGCCAGTGACAGTCTCTTGAGGAGTTGATGGCTGGAACGGAGGGGGCTGTGCAGCACCCCCCAGGTTGAGGCTGAAACGCCTCGACTGTTCCGCCGCTTTCGGAGCTTTTTGAGGCTCTGGTGGAATTTGTGATGGTACAGCTTTACCAAGTCCGGGTTTCTGAGTTGGTTTTGCTTGTTCTTCCTTTGGGTGGCCAGTCTTGGGTTCCGCTTTCAAAGCAGGCTGTTTGATCAGATCAGGAGCAGGGACACTAATCGGTTGCTTTCCGTGTGGTGGTTTTTCCACTAAGACTGGTTTCTGGATCTGCTCTGGTTGCTTCTGCTGAGCCACATCCTGCTTCGGAGTCTTTATCCCAGGGCCAGGCTCTGTCCCTGGAACAATATTTCCCTTTCTTTGCAACTGTGTTTTAGGACCAGACACTTCCTCTTTCTTAGTGAGCTGCTGGAGCGGTGTGGCTAACCTTGTTTGTTCTGCTCTCGTACTTTCGTCAGAGCCTTTTTGCTGAACAGCTGGTTGAACCTGGGGACCCAGTGAAGGTTGTTTACTCTCTGGTACTGGAGTGGTGGAAATGACTTGTGGGGGCTTGTTCACATCTTGCTGGCTCTTTACATCCACCAGCTGCTGAGATGGTTTAACTAGTTTTGGTTTCTGGGTTGTTTGCTGTTTTGCTGGTTGGTCGCGAGGCCCATGTGATGGCTGTTTGGCTTTCAGTGGGGGAGAGGCAGCCATTGATTGCTGCTTAGTCAGCACGGGCTGCTTTCTGGATCCAGTCTGTGATAATGACTTGGCTTGTTCAGGTTTTTGAGCTGCCTGCTGAACTGGAGCCTGTTTGGCTATCTGTGGGACCGAGGAAGTTGCTCCCGGCTGCTTGGGCTGCAGAGGCTGTGACTTGGATCCAGGGACTGAGGTCATGTCCATGCCAAGGGCTCTTTGCATCTGACAATTTAAACAAAGCCATTCTCTGACCTGTAAATAATGAGCATAAAAACATATAATACGTCAAAAACAATTTGCATTGAATCAGATCTGTTCGTAGCTAACCAACTATTTAAATTAGCAAACATCATCCTTTCTTTTTGCTAAGATGCACACTGATCATTTTAATACAATTAGTTTTATTTCCTCATTAACAATTTCTGGTCAATTAACACTACTAACTATTTCTGCTCAGAACCCTTTGCCATTGCTGAATGATTTTAACTATCTATTCCCAAACTATAATCTTGATTAAAAAGGACAATTTTAGATGACCTCTTCAAGCCATGCTTATGAATTGAAAAATATTAAATATTAAAGATCACTGCATTTTGGAAAACAGTGTTTTTCCATTACAGTGAAATAGACATGATTTATATTGTTTATAAAAAGTGGCATCAGTTATTTTGTAGATATTCCAGGGTTTTTATTGATATCGGCCCCCATTTAATTACGTTCATTACTGAAATTCAAACATGCCCCATTGTTTCTGGAGCCAGGGCTCAATGCTTGTGATCAGCAGCAAGTAACGATACTCACTCACCATAAACATCAAAGCAACAATCTCTCTGCTCGGAATTTTCCTCTCCAGCCAGAGAGAGTAATTGCAGTGCCCTTTCCAGGAAGTTTCCAATATGGAATTGGAATAATGTCACCAAGCCCCCCGAGAAACCAAAAGCAAAAATGGAATTTCACAGCAACACAATCAGGAAACAAAATGGAGTAAAATAAAATCACTTTTCTAAATGTTTACATGGGAGCAAATTAGAGATTCGGGACTCTACATGGGCCAAAGGTAGAAACTAAAGTACTTTGCAAAAACATTTTTTTAAATTTAGCCTAAAATCTGCTGATTAATTTTAGAATTGCAGAGTGCTGTGAAACTTGTATTTTTTCAGGGCCAGTTATGTTATCAAACTTGGTTGACCTTTTCTGTCTTAAAAACAGTTCCATCTGATTGAAAAAGGTGTCACTTTTTATGGGGTTTTAAGTGGCGATGTGGGATTGGGAAAGTTGTCACTTGGTTCAATGACTTCCAGCTTGGGAGAGGCCACAGCACAGCCTGAGTCAATGCTCAGAGTGACGGAGCATTACTTCCGGATATCCATGCTCATCTGCACATATCCCACATCCCAAATTTATGGTCCATTTCAGAGGGGTCAGGACAGCAATTGTTGACAGTTTTCCTCAACCTCCACATAATCCAGGCCCATATATTCCAGTCCTTAATTGAATTAAACAGAAAGGGTTATGAAGGTCTAGAAGATCACAAAAATTGTGTTTTTCAAGACAGATGTTGCATGTATGGATTTTAAGGTATTAATAAAGTGTCACATAACAGACTGAGTAAAGGTTAAAGGGACGAGGCAGTGTGAATCTGAAATCAGCTAAAGGACAGAAAGCAGACAGCAGTAATAAATCAGACCAGTATCCCTTTTCATCAGCCTGCACTTGGGTATGGGAGTATAATTTCAAAGTTTGGAAATTAAGTAAACTATGAGAAACAGTATTCAGAGAATCCCTACAACGCAGAAGGAGGCTATTTGGCCCATCGGGTTTACACAGACCCTTTTGAAAGAGCCCCCTACCTAGGCTCACTCCCCAATCCTATTCCTGTAACACCATAACCCCACCTAATCTTTGGACATTAAGGAGCAATTTAGTATGGTCAATCCACCTAATCTTTCTTTTTAATAAATTTAGAGTACCCAATTTATTTTTTCCAATTAAGGGGCAATTTAGCGTGGCCAATTCACCTACCCTGCACATTTAGATAGTTACATGGGTAAGATGGGTATAGAGGGTTATGGGCCAAGTGCGGGCAACTGGGACTAGCTTAATGGTAAAAACTGGGCGGCATCGACTGATTGGGCCGAAGGGCCTGTTTCCATGCTGTAAACGTCTATGATTCTATGATTCTATGATCTTTTGGGTTGTGGGGGCGAAACCCACGCAAAGACAGGGAGAATGTGCAAACTCCACAAGGACATTGACCCAGCAATCCACCTAACCTGCACATCTTTGGATACTATTTAGGCGTATATAGGAAGGACAGGCATAAAAGAAAAGGTGGTGGTGTGGCACTACTGGTTAAAGAGGAAATTAAGACAGTAGTGAGAAAGGATATTAGCTCTGACAATGTGGAATCTGTATGGGTAAAGTTGAGAAATACCAAGGGACAAAAAACATTAGTGGGTGTCAGAAATAGAGCCCGCCCAAACTGCAGTGGTGAAGTTGAGAATGGCATTAAACACGAAATTAGAGATGCATGTAATAAGAGAATATCGGTGATCATGGGTGATTTTAATCTTCACATATATTAGGCAAATCAAATTAGTCACAATGCCGTAGAGGAGGAATTCCTGGAGTGTATACGGGGTGGTTTTCTTGACCAATACATGGGGGAACCAACTAGAGAGCAGGCCATCTTAGACTGGGTACTGTGTAATGCGGAGGGAATCATTGCCAATCTGGCTGTACGAGACCCCTTGGGGATGAGCGACCATAACATGATAGAATTTTTTATCAAGATGGAGAGTGAAGTAGTTGATTTGGAGACTAGAATTTTAATAAAGGGAACTATGAAGATATGAGGCGTGAGTTGGCCGTGGTAGATTGGGGAGAGTTACTTAAAGGGATGACAGTGGATAGCCAATGGCAAACATTCAAGGAACGTATGGGGGAACTACAGCACCTGTTCATTCCTGTCTGGCACAAAAGCAAAAGCAAAGGGATAAGAGGGCCAATCCATGGCTCACAAAGGAAATTAGAAATAGTATCCGATCCTAGGAAGGAGCATCCAGATTGGCCAAGTAAAATAATGGGCGCGATTCTCCGAGCCCCGCGCCGGTCCAGAGAATCGCCGCAACCGCACTACGCCACCCCGACGCTGGCGCGTGATTCTCCGAGGTGCAGCGTATCATGCAGGAAAGGATGTCCCGAAGTGTGATACATTGGCATCCATGCAGACACTGCGGCAACGGACGAACGGACATCGCGCAACAATCATCAGGCAGGAATGTTCCCTTCCAGTCGGGGAACACTTCAGCAGTCAAGGGCATTCAGCCTCTGATCTCCGGGTAAGCGTGCTTCAAGGCAGCTTTCAGGACGCGAGACAACGCAGAATCGCCGAGCAGAAACTTATATTCAAGTTCTGCACACATGAGTATGGCCTCAACCGTGACCTTGGATTCCTGTCGCATTACATTCACCCCCCACCATCTGGCCTGGGCTTGTGAAATCCTACCAACTGTCCTGGCTTGAGACAATTGACACCTCTTTAACCTGGGGTTACCCCTCTCTCTGGATCTGTAAAGGCTTAATTACCTGCCAATGCTTGCATTCAAAGTATCATCTTGCATCTTTGACTTTATATATCTATGTTTCTGGAACCTACCTCTTCATTCACTGGAGAAAGGAGCAGTGTTCCGAAAGCTAGTGATTCGAAACAAACCTGTTGGACTTTAACCTGGTGTTGTAAGACTTCTTACAATGCTCACCCCAGTCCAACGCCGGCATCTCCACATCTTATATGGGCAGCACAGTAGCACAGTGGTTAGCACTGTTGCTTCATAGCACCAGGGACCCTGGTTCGATTTTCGGCTTGAGTCACTGTCTGTGTGGAGTCTGCACGTTCTCCCCGTGTCTGCGTGGGTTTCCTCCGGGTGCTCCAGTTTCCTCCCACAAGTCCCGAAAGACGTGCTTGTTAGGTGAATTGGACATTCTGAATTCTCCCTCTGTGTACCCGAACAGGTGCCAGAGTGTGGCGACTAGGGGCTTTTCACAGTAACTTCATTGCAGTGTTAATGTAAGTCTACTTGTGACAATAATAAAGATTATTATTGAAATAAGCAGGCACAAAACAGATAAAAATTTAATTTTAGTTTTTTTAGGCCAGTACAGGATGTGGCCGTCGCTGGTTAGGCTAACATCTATTGCCCCAATTGCCCTCGAAAAGATGGTGTAGTCCATGTAATGTACACTGACAGTGTTCAGTTTCTGGCCAATGAGAACCGCCCAGGATGTTGATAGTGGGGGATTCAATGATGTTAAAGCCATTTAATGCCAAGGGGGAATGGTTAGATTCTCTCTTGTTGGAGATGACCTTTGCCCTGCACTTGTGTGGTGTGAAACTAATGTAGAAAGTGTGACGTTAGGCACCTTAGAAGGAAAATTGAGGAGAGGCAATAGAAGTTAATTATGTACAAATTTGAATGGGGTGCAGCTTCCCATACTCAAATCTGGGAAGTGGGCAGGATAAGGTGAGAAATTTGTTCGAAGGCATGCTGGATCTTTGGCATTGGAAACAGACACATTAATTATAAAGCACGGAACTTAAACTTAACCTTTATAAATCATCTGGAGCAGTGTGCTCAGTTCTGGGCACCACACCTTTGGAAGGATATCAGGGCCCCCGGAGAGGGTGCGGAGGATATTCCCGAGGTACAAAGAACAAAACAGCACAGGAACAGGCCCTTCGGCCCTCCCAGCCTGCGCCGACCATGGTACCTGCCTAAATTAAAACCGTCTGCACTTACAGAGTCCATATCCTTCCATTCCCACCTTATTCATATATTTGTCCAGATGCCCCTTAAATGCCGCTATCGTCCCTGCTCCCACCCCCTCCCCAGGCAGCGCGGTCCATATATTTACCACCCTCTATGTAAAAACTTGCCACGCACAAAATTGCCTCGCACATCTGTTCTAAACTTTTCCCCACACTCTTTAAACCTATGTCCCCTAGTACTTGACTCTCCTACCCTAGGAAAGAGCATCTGACTATCCACTCTGTCCATGCCACTCATAATCTTCTAGACCTCTATCAGGTCACCTCTCAACCTCCGTTGTTCCAGTGAGATCAGACTGAGTTTATCTAACCTCTCCTCATAGCTAATGTCCTCCATACCAGACAACATCTTAATAAATTGCTTCTGTATCCACATCCTCCTGGTAGTGTGGCGACCAGAATTGTACACAATATTCCAAATGAGGCCGAACTAAGGTCCTGTACAGCTGCAACATGACTTGCCAATTTTTATATTCAGTGTCCCGACCGATGAAGGCCAGCATGCTGGATGCCTTCTTGACCACCTTCTCCACTTGCGTTGCCACTTTCAGTGATCAGTGGACATGCCCAGATCTCGCTGTCTGTCAGCACTCGCAACAGTTCTACCATTTACTGTGTAATTCCTGCATGCATTGGACCTTCCAAAGTGCATTATCTCACACTTGTCCGGATTAAACTCCATCTGCCATTTCTCCGCCCAAGACTGCAAGTTCATATCTGTTGTATCCTCTGACAATCCTCTTCACTATCCACAACTCCACCAATTTTTGTGTCGTCTGCGAACTTAATCAGACCAGCTACATTTTCTTCCAAATCATTTATATACACCACGTACAACAAAGGCCCCAGAACTGATCCCTGTGGTGCCTGCCCTCTGTGCACAGTGGTACCCTGGCATTGCTGGCCTGGTACCCCGGCAGTGCCATTCTGGGTGCTAGCCTGGCACTGCCAAGGTGCCCAGGTGACATTGCCAAGGTGCCAGGCTGGCATTTTTTATATGGCGGTGATTGGGCCGGGAAGTGTCCTGCGTGAATGTGGGGTTTTCGGGGGCCCGGGGACTTTGGGAGATTGGCCCGATCTCTCACTGCATTGAGGAGTTCCTGCAAGCGGAGCACCTGAGTGCAGAAAACAGGGCTAAGTGCGGCCTCGTCGGGGGTTCCCCCACTGAGGCCCCCCGATACCTGGGTGGGCGTTAGGTAGCAGGGTGTATCTCGGCGCTCCGATCATGGGAAACACCCGACTAATCCTGCGCTATGGGATTCTGTCCCCATTTGTGTAGATCGAGCCTTTGGTCAAAACAGTAGGTCTTAAAGGGATAGTGGGCCAGTGGTAATGTCACTGGCTGAGTAATACAGAGGCCTTTGAAGACACGTATTCAAATCCCACCAAGGCAGCTGGTAGAATTAAAAATTCAATTCATGAACCTGGAATATAAATCTACCTCAGCAATGGTAACCATGGTAACTATCATCAATTGTTACAAAAAGCCATCTGGTTAACTACTTTCCATGAGGGAAGGAAATCTGCAATCCTTTCCTGGTTTCGCCTAATTGTGACTCTCAACCCATATCAATGTGGTTGAATCTTAACTTCCCCCATTTCAAGGCAATTGGGGATCGGCAATGAATGCTCACCTTGTCAGAAATGCCCACATCTCATAAGAACATAAGAACTAGGAGCAGGAGGAGGCCATCTGGCCCCTCGAGCCTGCTCCGCCATTCAATGAGATCATGGCTGATCTTTTGTGGACTCATCTCCACTTTCCGGCCTGAACACCATAACCCTTAATCCCTTTATTCTTCAAAAAACTATCTTTATCTTAAAAACATTTAATGAAGGAGCCTCAACTGCTTCACTGGGCAAGGAATTCCATAGATTCACAACCCTTTGGGTGAAGAAGTTCTTCCTAAACTCAGTCCTAAATCTACTTCCCCTTATTTTGAGGCTATGCCCCCTAGTTCTGCTTTCACCCGCCAGTGGAAACAACCTGCCCGCATCTATCCTATCTATTCCCTTCATAATTTTATATGTTTCTATAAGATCCCCCTGCATCCTTCTAAATTCCAACGAGTACAGTCTCAGTCTACTCAACCTCTCCTCGTAATCCAACCCCTTCAGCTCTGGGATTAACCTAGTGAATCTCCTCTGCACACCCTCCAGCACCAGTATGTCCTTTCTCAAGTAAGGAGACCAAAACTGAACACAATACTCCAGGTGTGGCCTCACTAACACCTTATACAATTGCCACATAACCACCCTAGTCTTAAACTCTATCCCTCTAGCAATGAAGGCCAAAACTCCATTTGCCTTCTTAATCACCTGTAAACCAACTTTTTGCGACTCATGCACTAGCACACCCAGGTCTCTCTGCACAGCAGCATGTTTTAATATTTTATCATTTAAATAATAATCCCTTTTGCTGTTATTCCTACCAAAATGGATAACCTCACATTTGTCTACATTGTATTCCATCTGCCAGACCCTAGCCCATTCACTTAACCTACCCAAATCCCTCTGCAGACTTCCGGTATCCTCTGCACTTTTTGCTTTACCACTCATCTTAGTGTCGTCTGCAAACTTGGACACATTACACTTGGTCCACAACTCCAAATCATCTTTGTAAATTGTGAACAATTGTGGGCCCAACACTGATCCCTGAGGGACACCACTAGCTACTGATTGCCAACCAGAGAAACACCCATTAATCCCCACTCTTTGCTTTCTATTAATTAACCAAACCTCTATCCATGCTAGTACTTTACCCTTAATGCCATGCATCTTTATCTTATGCAGCAACCTTTTGTGTGGCACCTTGACAAAAGCTTTCTGGAAATCCAGATATTCCACTTCCATTGGCTCCCCGTTATCCACCGCACTGGTAATGTCCTCAAAAAATTCCACCAAATTAGTTCGGCACAACCTGCCCTTTATGAACCCATGCTGTGTCTGCCCAATGGGACAATTTCCATCCAGATGCCTCGCTATTTCTTCCTTGATGATAGATTCCAGCATCTTCCCTACTACCGAAGTTAAGCTCACTGGCCTATAATTACCCGCTTTCTGCCTACCTCCTTTTTTAAACAGTGGTGTCACGTTTGCTAATTTCCAATCCGCCGGGACCACCCCAGAGTCTAGTGAATTTTGGTAAATTATCACTAGTGCATTTGCAATTTTCCTAGCCATCTCTTTTAGCACTCTGGGATGCATTCCATCAGGGCCAGGAGACTTGTCTACCTTTAGCCCCATTAGTTTGCCCATCACTACCTCCTTAGTGATAACAATCCTCTCAAGGGAGCAACCTCCATGAGCGAATATGATCCAGATGATGTCACATTAGTTGCCCCTAGACCCAAACCTGGTTAGAGACTGGTCCCGTTTGTTAGACGACGATCCGAGAGAGCCAGCGAGCACGGTCAGAGAAGTTACGAATGAACACCGCGTCGTCAGGTGCGAAGCAGCAAAGAGATCACCATCGAACTGGGCAACACCTTTGTGCATCTTGGTTGTGACGCAGCTTTGTGCCAATGTCCAGCAGAATGAAACTCAGTCGTGTACAAAGTCTACGATCGATGAAGATCTCAGCGGAGGCAGCCCCATGTTCCTGTCTGTGCTGTAGTCCTGTAGGAAAATAAATATCTTGCCAGTCTTATGCCCATCGGTCCGGACATTTCTTGAGCCCCGTTTAACTGTCTGCACGGCCTTCTCAATGGAATGGGGCGGTGCAGACGTGGAGAATCCCGTAGCTCTTCACAAAAAGGGCACACTCTTCACTCGAGAAGGAGACTCCGTTATCGGTCACGCGTACCTCCAGGATTCCGTGGGTGGAAACGTAAATGAGCAGTCACTCAATGGTCACCCGGGAGGTGATCGGCGCCATCCTGTGGACCTCCAGCCACTTTGAGTAGGCATCTACCAGGATGAGAAACATCGAACCCAAGAAGAGACCCTGAAGATCAGCATGCACACGGGCTCAACGGTGCCCCGGCCACTCCCAAGGATGTAGGAGTGCCACCGTGGTGACCTTCTGGTTCTCCTGGCAGATGGAGCACTGCCCAGCCAACATTTCGATATCCGTGTCCAATCCCGGCCTCCAGACGTAACTTCTCACCAGCATTTCATTTTGGACACTCTGGGATGTCTGTTATGAAGATTCTTCAACACGATAGCCTGTCCCTTCACTGGGACAACAACCCTGGTGTCCCACAGGAGGATCCCGTCCTCCATGGTCAACTCCAACAACTTTGAAGAGAAAGCCTTAAACTCCCCTGAAAGCTGCCAATTCAGCACCAGCGGTCGCACCGATAAGTACAGGGTCGGTTTGCGTCTTGTCACGAACACACAAGGCAGTGACAGGCAAGGAGTCCATGAACATAGAACATAAAATGTAGAACATAGAACATACAGTGCAGAAGGAGGCCATTCGACCCATCGAGTCTGCACCAACGCACATAAGCCCTCACTTCCACCCTGTCCCCGTAACCCAATAACCCCTCCTAACCTTTTTGGACACTAAGGGCAATTTAACACGGCCAATCCATCTAACCTGCACGTCTTTGGACTGTGGGAGGAAACCGGAGCACCCGGAGGAAACCCACGCACACACGGGGAGAACGTGCAGACTCCGCACAGACAGTGACCCAGGCCGGGAATCCAACCTGGGACCCTGGCGCTGTGAAGCCACAGTGCTAACCACTTGTGCTACCATGCTGCCCCATAGTAATCAGGACAGTAATCACTTTGTCCGCAGTATGGGTTTGCAGATTTGCTCTGCAGGGGAAGACGGCTCAATGTGTCAGCATGTGCAATCTGGGTCCCTGGGCGATGCTCAAAAGTGTATTCATAAGCAGCCAGTAACAGAGCTTTTCGCTGAATCCTCGCTATGGGTGGGACCGCCTTGTCCTCATGGAAGAGGCCGAGCAATGACCTGTGATAGGTGACAAAAAGAAATGGAGACCATAGACGTGTCGATGAACCCGCTTTACACAGAATATGACCGTCAGACACTCTTTTCCGTTCTGGCATATTTTCTTCTGGCTGCAGCCAGAGTCTGGGAGGCGAAAGTGATTGGACCGTCACGACCGTCACGACCGTCGCCCATCCGATGGGACAAAATTGCCCCAATGCCATACAGTGAAACATCGCACGTGATGAGGAGTCAAAATGTGTCAACACCCCGGAAGCAGATAATCGCCGCTTCATCTTGCTAAGCGTCGTGTCCTGGACCTTGCGTCAAGTCCAAGGCTGGTGGGGGTGGAGGGGAGTGCAAGGATGGTAGCCAAATTCAGAATAAAGCACCCATAATAATTTACTAATCCAAGAAAAGAGTGAAGTTCCGTGGTGTCCCGTTGGTCAGTTTGTTTGTTATTGACAGCACAGAAGAAGGCAATTCAGCCCATCGTGTCTCCACCGCTCCTAAAAGAGCTGCCCAGCTAGTCCCATTCCCAGCTAGTCCCATTCCCAGCTAGTCCCATTCCCCAGCCCTATCTCCGTAACCCTCTAAATTAATCACTTTTAAATATATATCCAGCTCTCTTTTGAAACCTCCGATGGAATCCACCTCCACCACTCCCCCAGGCAGCGCATTCCAAATCCCAACAACTTTCTGAGTAAAGAACTTTCTCCTCATCTCACTCCGAGTTCTCTTGCTGACCATCTTGAAATTGTGACCCCCCTAGTCACTGACATACCAATTAGTGGAAACAAAATATCCTTCTTTACCCTGTCAGAATTGTTCAGAACTTTGAACACCTCAATAAGGTTGCCTCTTAATCTTCTCTGCTCTAAGGAGAACAAGCTCAATTTCTCCAATTCATCCTGGTATCTAAAATTCCTCATTCCTGGTATCATTCGAGTAAATCTCCTCCGCACTCTCTCCAGGGCTTTAACATCCTTCCTTAAATAAGGTGCCCAGAACTGAACACAATACTCCAAATGTGGGCTGACCAATGATTTGTGGAGGTGCAGCATCACTTCCTTGCTTGTATACTCTATGCCTCTATTTATAAACCCAAGGATGCTGTAATCCTTCATAACAACTGTTTCACCCTGCCTGGCCATCCTCAGAGAATTATGCACTTGAACCCCGAGGTCCCTCTGCCCCTGTACTCCCCTCAAAGTTGTCCCATTGAGCCTGTATCGTCTCCCCATGTTTCTTCCACCAAAATGCATTACCTCATCTTTCGCTGCATTGACGTTCATCTGCCAGGTGTCTGTCCATTTGGCCAACTTATCAATGTCCCTCTGAAGTCGCTCAGCATCATCCTCACAGTTCACTATTTTCCCGAGCTCAGTATCATCTGCAAATTTAGAGATTTTGCCCTGAACACCCACTTGTAAATCATTTATAAAAATCAGGAAAAGCAATGTTCCCAACACTGAGCCCTGGGGACACCACTTTCAACTTGTCTCCAGTCTGAGAAATGGCCATCTATACCTGCCCTCTGTTTCCTATCAGGCAACTTCTAATCCATGGTACCAAGGACCCATCAATCCCAAACATTTTTAATTTGCTAACCAACCTACCATGTGACACTGAATCAAATGCTTTCTGAAAGTCCAAATATACAACATCCACGGCACTACATTCATCCACTGCCTGTGTCACCTCGTCAAAGAATTCAATGAAATTTGTAGTCACGACCTGCCCTTGACAAAGCCATGTTGACTGTCTAGTATTACCTTATTTTTCTCTAAGTGTATATTTATTTCATCCCATATTCTGGCCTCCATCAGTTTCCCCACTATTTCAAGCTGACAGGTCGGTAGTTTCCTGGGTTATCCTTTGCCCCTTTCTTAGACAACGGCGTCACATTTACAATCCTGCAGTCTCCCGGCACTAATCCTGTGTTTAGAGAGGCCTGGAAAATTTCTGTCAATGACTCCGCAACATGCTCCCTTACCTCTCTCGGCAATCTAGGATGCAACCCATCCGGGCCTGGCGACTTCTCTACCTGGAGAGCTGCCAGCCTTTTTAGCACCTTTTCTTTATCTATCACTAGACTGCTCAGTTGCTCAACACCCACATTTTCAACTGGTCCACTGTCACCATTGTCATGGAGCAGGAACCATTTCAACCACCTGTACCCTCCTTGGCGATGGGGTGCAGGCTGTCAGGGTCCACCCAATAGCCCAAATACACCACTTCTTTCCTGTGACATACGCACTCCGCACAGCGGAAGCGGATCCCAAAATTGGAAAACACCTCGAAGTTCTACAAATAGAACATAGAACATAGAACAATACAGCGCAGTACAGGCCCTTCGGCCCACGATGTTGCACCGAAACAAAAGCCATCCAACCTACACTATGCCATTATCATCCATATGTTTATCCAATAAACTTTTAAATGCCCTCAATGTTGGCGAGTTCACTACTGTAGCAGGTAGGGCATTCCACGGCCTCACTACTCTTTGCGTAAAGAACCTACCTCTGACCTCTGTCCTAATGTTCAAGTTCCGTGGCCCCTGTGATTAACACATCGACTAAGTAAACCGCAATGCACAGCAATCCATGCAGGGTGTTCTCCATGACACGTTGGAAGACAACGCACGCCGAGGAGACTCCGGATGGAAGCTGGATGTACTCAGAGACTCTTGTACGTATTAATCATGAGGTACTTCCATGAGGCACAAAGATATCGGCGCTGGGTGAATGAGTCCTCCTGGATTTTGGCCACGGCCCCTTTAACGGTACCCGAACCAGGCTGGGAATTCTTGGGGAATTTGCTCAGTGAGGCACACAAAGCGTCAGACCACACCGGGAGGACATGCTGCCAATTGGATTTCGGCGGCAGCGGTGCGCAGGGGCCCTCTTGGAGGTGAGTAGCGACTTTAAAAAGCCTTACCTGGTCCCCTGTCTGTTCTTTTCTGTTTTATTTGTTTTTATATAAGGTGGGAACCGGATGTTCGACCCGCGGACCTCTGGGAAGTCCCCCCCCCCCAACCAACCAATAAATTCTGGTGGAGAGGAAACCCGAGACACTACACGTGTAGTGTCTCCCACCCGCCCTCCTCCTCTAACCTAATAATAAGACCCATTGGTGTAAGGTAAGTGCCATATTATATTATTATATTATTAGCATTGTGCAGGTCAAGGTTCGGAGGTGGAGGAGCAGTCTCTGTCAGCGAGAGAACCTGAGAACATCTAAGACAATCAGAAGGTAAGAAGGTAAGTAAGTGATTTTTACTTATTTTTACTTTTATACCTTTTTTTCAAATTGTGTGTGTCGGGGGGAAACTGAAGTGACATCACAGAAAAGCTGTGGCCAGAGTGGCTGGTTGGGATTCTACCCTAAATTTAAAAAAAATTTGAGTATTTGGTAACTAATTAAACATAATAACTTAATTATAATTTAGAGGGATATCTATGCCAGAGATCGGAGAGTACTATAGTTAGCTATCGCATTTCTATTAGAAATCTAGTGCTAGGAAACAGATAGTTGACAGTAACTTTGAAATTTTTTTAAAAATATTTTTTTAAAAAAGACAAATTTTAATTTTAATTTTAATTAATTGACGCAATGTCAGTTAGAGGGGTGCAGTGCTCTGACTGTGAGATGTACAGGTCCGGGAGGCTTCCAGCGTCCCGGATGGCTTCATCTGCAGAAAGTGCACCCAACTGGAGCTCCTCACAGACCGCACGGTTCGGTTGGAGCAGCAATTGGATGCACTTAGGAGCATGCAGGTGGCGGAAAGCGTCATAGATCGCTGTTATGTAAATGTGGTCACACCCAAGGTGCAGGCAGAGAAATGGGTGACCACCAGAAAGGGCAGGCAGTCAGTGCAGGAATCCCCTGTGGTTGTCCCCCTCTCGAACAGATATACCCCTTTGGATACTGTCGGGGGGGATAGCCGATCAGGGGAAAACAGCAGCAGCCAGAGCAGTGGCACCACGGCTGGCTCTGATGTTCAGAAGGGAGGGTCAAAGCGCAGAAGAGTAATAGTAATAGGGGACTCTATAGTCAGGGGCACAGATAGGCGCTTCTGTGGACGTGAAAGAGACTCCAGGATGGTATGTTGCCTCCCTGGTGCCAGGGTCCAGGATGTCTCCGAACGGGTAGAGGGAATCCTGAAGGGGGAGGGCAAACAGGCAGAGGTCGTTGTACATATTGGTACTAACGACATAGGCTGGAAGGGGCATGAGGTCCTGCAGCAGGAGTTCAGGGAGCTAGGCAGAAAGTTAAAAGACAGGACCTCGAGGGTTGTAATCTCGGGATTACTCCCTGTGCCACGTGCCAGTGAGGCTAGAAATAGGAAGATAGAGCAGATAAACACGTGGCTAAACAGCTGGTGTAGGAGGGAGGGTTTCCATTATCTGGACCACTGGGAGCTCTTCCGGGGCAGATGTGACCTGTATAAGAAGGACGGGTTGCATCTAAACCAGAGAGGCATAAATATCCTGGCCGCGAGGTTTGCTAGTGTCACACGGGAGGGTTTAAGCTAGTATGGCAGGGGGGTGGACACGGGAGCAATAGGTCAGAAGGTGAGAGCATTGAGGGAGAACTAGGGAATAGGGACAGTGTGGCTCTGAGGCAGAGCAGACGGGGAGAAGTTGCTGAACACAGCGAGTCTGGTGGCCTGAAGTGCATATGTTTTAATGCAAGGAGCATTATGGGTAAGGCAGATGAACTTAGAGCTTGGATTAGTACTTGGAACTATGATGCTGTTGCCATTACAGAGACCTGGTTGAGGGAAGGGCAGGATTGGCAGTTAAACGTTCCAGGATTTAGATGTTTCAGGCGGGATAGAGGGGGATGTAAAAGGGAGGTGGAGTTGCGCTACTTGTTCGGGAGAATATCACAGCTGTACTGCGAGAGGACACCTCAGAGGGCAGTGAGGCTATTTGGGTAGAGATCAGGAATAAGAAGGGTGCAGTCACAATGTTGGGGGTATACTACAGGCCTCCCAACAGCCAGCGGGAGATAGAGGAGCAGATAGGTAGACATATTTTGGAAAAGAGTAAAAACAGGGTTGTGGTGATGGGAGACTTCAACTTCCCCAATATTGACTGGGACTCACTTAGTGCCAGGGGCTTAGACGGGGCGGAGTTTGTAAGGAGCATCCAGGAGGGCTTCTTAAAACAATATGTGGACAGTCCAACTAGGGAAGGGGCGGTACTGGACCTGGTATTGGGGAATGAGCCCGGCCAGGTGGTAGATGTTTCAGTAGGGGAGCATTTCGGTGACAGTGACCACAATTCAGTAAGTTTTAAAGTACTGGTGGACAAGGATAAGAGTGGTCCGAGGATGAATGTGCTAAATTGGGGGAAGGCTAATTATAACAATATTAGGCGGGAACTGAAGAACATAAATTGGGGGCGGATGTTTGACGGCAAATCAACATCTGACATGTGGGAGGCTTTCAAGTGGCAGTTGAAAGGAATACAGGACCAGCATGTTCCTGTGAGGAAGAAAGATAAATACGGCAATTTTCGGGAACCTTGGATGACGAGTGATATTGTAGGCCTCGTCAAAAAGAAAAAGGAGGCATTTGTCAGGGCTAAAAGGCTGGGAACAGACAAAGCCTGCGTGGAATATAAGGAAAGTAGGAAGGAACTTAAGCAAGGAGTCAGGAGGGCTAGAAGGGGTCACGAAAAGTCATTGGCAAATAGGGTTAAGGAAAATCTCAAGGCTTTTTACACGTACATAAAAAGCAAGAGGGTAGCCAGGGAAAGGGTTGGCCCACTGAAGGATAGGCAAGGGAATCTATGTGTGGAGCCAGAGGAAATGGGCAAGGTACTAAATGAATACTTTGCATCAGTATTCACCAAAGAGAAGGAATTGGTAGATGTTGAGTCTGGAGAAGGGGGTGTAGATAGCCTGGGTCACATTGAGATCCAAAAAGACGAGGTGTTGGGTGTCTTAAAAAATATTAAGGTAGATAAGTCCCCAGGGCCTGATGGGATCTACCCCAGAATACTGAAGGAGGCTGTAGAGGAAATTGCTGAGGCCTTGACAGAATTCTTTGGATCCTCGCTGTCTTCCGAGGATGTCCCGGAGGGCTGGAAAATAGCCAATGTTGTTCCTCTGTTTAAGAAGGGTAGCAAGGATAATCCCGGGAACTACAGGCCGGTGAGCCTTACTTCAGTCGTAGGGAAATTACTGGAGAGAATTCTTCGAGACAGGATCTACTCCCATTTGGAAGCAAATGGACGTATTAGTGAGAGGCAGCACGGTTTTGTGAAGGGGAGGTCGTGTCTCACTAACTTGATAGAGTTTTTCGAGGAGGTCACTAAGATGATTGATGCAGGTAGGGCAGTGGATGTTGTCTATATGGACTTCAGTAAGGCCTTTGACAAGGTCCCTCATGGTAGACTAGTACAAAAGGTGAAGTCACACGGGATCAAGGGTGAGCTGGCAAGGTGGATACAGAACTGGCTAGGCCATAGAAGGCAGAGAGTAGCAATGGAGGGATGCTTTTCTAATTGGAGGGCTGTGACCAGTGGTGTTCCACAGGGATCAGTGCTGGGACCTTTGCTCTTTGTGGTATATATAAATGATTTGGAGGAAAATGTAACTGGTCTGATTAGTAAGTTTGCAGACGACACAAAGGTTGGTGGAATTGCGGATAGCGATGAGGACTGTCGGAGGATACAGCAGGATTTAGATTGTCTGGAGACTTGGGCGGAGAGATGGCAGATGGAGTTTAATCCAGACAAATGTGAGGTAATGCATTTTGGAAGGTCTAATGCAGGTAGGGAATATACAGTGAATGGTAGAACCCTCAAGAGTATTGAAAGTCAAAGAGATCTAGGAGTACAGGTCCACAGGTCATTGAAAGGGGCAACACAGGTGGGGAAGGTAGTCAAGAAGGCATACGGCATGCTTGCCTTCATTGGCCGGGGCATTAAGTATAAGAATTGGCAAGTCATGTTGCAGCTGTATAGAACCTTAGTTAGACCACACTTGGAGTATAGTGTTCAATTCTGGTCGCCACACTACCAGAAGGATGTGGAGGCTTTAGAGAGGGTGCAGAAGAGATTTACCAGAATGTTGCCTGGTATGGAGGGCATTAGCTATGAGGAGCGATTGAATAAACTCGGTTTGTTCTCACTGGAACGAAGGAGGTTGAGGGGAGACCTGATAGAGGTATATAAAATTATGAGGGGCATAGACAGAGTGGATAGTCAGAGGCTTTTCCCCAGGGTAGAGGGGTCAATTACTAGGGGGCATAGGTTTAAGGTGAGAGGGGCAAGGTTTAGAGTAGATGTACGAGGCAAGTTTTTCACGCAGAGGGTAGTGGGTGCCTGGAACTCGCTCTCGGAGGAGGTAGTGGAAGCAGGGACGATAGTGACATTTAAGGGGCATCTTGACAAATATATGAATAGGATGGGAATAGAAGGATACGGACCCAGGAAGTGTAGAAGATTGTAGTTTAGTCGGGCAGCATGGTCGGCACGGGCTTGGAGGGCCGAAGGGCCTGTTCCTGTGCTGTACATTTCTTTGTTCTTTGTTCTTTGTTCTCAATCCAACTGTAACTGGTGCAGCCAATCCATGGCCCAACAGGCTAAAGCTGCTTCCTCGCACCTCAATCAGAGGAAGGCACTGTGACTGGCGCTGATACCAGAGGGAGGGCGGTGCCCACGATATTCAGCCGTTCCCCTGTACAAGTGGCCAAACGACCGCTGTGTCAGCATGATAGGATCGACACCACTAATGAAATGGCCCCTCTCGTATCCAGCTCCATTTGGAGCAGATAACCATTAACTTGTATTGGAACGTCAATAGGGGCCAGATGGGGGCAGCCAAACAGTTCATCTGCATCTCAGACCCATCCTTGGCCTCTTCTGGGTCATCCAGATGCAAGGCCCGGTCACGGGGCTGACACCTTCCTCGACCAGGGTGGCTGGAGCACTGGCCTTCCTGTTGCCGGCGGCTACGCCTGGACCAGTGCCCATACGTCGCACACGGGTCAGAACCACCTTCAGCCGAGTCCGGGAACGTCACACATCTCAGCGGCCAGGTCGTCACCCAGAAGCCAGAGTGGCAGCAACATTCAATCCTGTCTGCGGGGTCCTCTGTGAGGGGTGATGCCTCAAAGCTGCATGTATCTCTTGGGAAACATGTCAGCACTTTCTTGGGATCAGGGCATCCACAGCGCCTGCTGAAACTTCACCATAAACATTTTTCTGGCTTTCCATATTGTTGATACGCAGACCAAGCGATCGTGGAGCACATCACAAAACTCGGCTATCTTCCGTTGCTGAGAACTCAGTGCCAGACTCACCGGTGTACCCCTCCACCATATTAAATCAATATCTTTGAACGATTATCAATGGGGTTAAGTGTTGCGTCACAAGTGTCACATCGCAGGGTACGTGAAACTCCAGATCACCTCGAATGTGTGCATCCACAGGCTGTTCACAGGGTGACCATCTAGCGCTCATTCTCCGTGATATTGTTGGCCCCGAAGAAATAACGTATTTGTTCACCGTATTGGTTCCAGTCTTCAACACGTCAAATGCATCTAACCCCCAATCGGAGGCACAGTGGAGCATCAAAGAAATCTAAACCTGGGTCCAGAAATTAGGGAGGTGGCTCAGCTGAGTCGGTACAGCATCGACAGCAAATCAGTTTCCTCCTCATCGCCAGTTTAATAAGGACATGAGGAGTCCACACCGAGTAAAAATAAGAACAATGTTTTATTTACAAACATTTTATTTACACTTCCCGGGAGACCCCTACAACGCAAGGAGCACTGGAAGACCAGCATTCCCACTCAGTAAGCCCCATGCGGGATATTACAATCTCCCAGTGTCCTGGCTGATATTTATCCCTTGGCCATGAATCACTGCATTTTCCCACAAGGACATTCCTGTGCGGTGCACGCATCCCCCCAGCTGCTAATGTCTGGTGGGAGGATTCATGTGCACAGATTTGCAAAATGTCAGTCGAACATTCCTAAGAATTAAACTTCAATCCACTTTCTCCTGCATGCTCCCTTCAATGCTTGTTCCCTTGTAAAACAAACAAAAACCCAATCATTTTGCAAAACAAACTTGGCCTAGTGTCAACCATTGTGGATTATTTTGTGGGGGAGGGGAAAGCCAGTCAGCCAGTGCAATAAAAATGGAATTAGCCGTCAGCATAATTCGGATAACATGCTTTTGACCGTGTGAAGGAAATATTCCTGTTGGCTGAGATGAAAACGGGTCAGATTACTTTTATGTTGTGTTATATTTCACTCGGATACACTTTAAGGATCACTGAAATATCTGAGCAACTCTCTTCTTTCTCAATGTCAGTCTCAACTGGAAATTAATCCTGATGCTGAGCGATTTTCAAAAAGGCATCAAATAGTCCATGATAATTATCACAATGCTGTTCAAAATAATAGTTACTGTGAAAATTGCTGGAAATATTTTTCCTCCCCACTAACTTGGATCTAATTACACAATTGTTGTTGGCTTAGAAAAACTCTGCATATTTTACAAAATAGAATATAAATTGTGTCCAAATGGCAGGTATAATTTATAAATTAATTTGATTAATTATTTTGAAATTTACATAGACTCAAATATCTAGAATTAATGTGAGTCAAGCTCTCTAAAAACAACCAGCATTTTAAAGAAATTGCTACGATTGAGAAATCTAATACCAGTCCATGTTTGGTCATAATTTGGTTCCGACAAAGGTTCATAAAAAATATTGGTATTGGGGATCATGCAATTTTATCTGCCTTTCATTGACACAATTCCTCCCTCATTTGTTGGTCTTCTGTTGCCATATATTATTCCATGTTCATAAGCTGAGGCAGATACAAGGCTCCCAAACATTTGCACCTCCCATTCTTCAGCTGACTTGGGGCAATATCCTCCATTTTCCCTCTGAAGAAATAGGCAGCTGAGCACCTCTTCTTATCACTGCACTGTGGGAAAGTGGAAGCTCAAACTGCCAAGTTTCTAATTTCATGGACAGAGCAGACCACCACCAGCATGCTACACACATTCATGCTGCTCATATCAAAACTCCAAAACCTAGGATTTGGCTCCTCCCTCTGCAATTGGATCCTCGACTTCCTGATCCATAGACCACAATCAGTAAGGATAAACAACAACACCTCCCCCACGATAGTCCTCAATATTGGGGCCCCACAAGGCTGCATACATAGCCCCCTACTATACTCCCTGTACACACACAACTGCGTGGTACAATTTGGTTCCAACTCCATCTACAAGTTTTCTGATGATACAACCATAGTGGGCCGGATCTTGAACAACGATGAGTCAGAATACAGGAGGGAGATAGAGAACCTAGTGGAGTGGTGGAACAACAATCTCTCCCTCAACATCAGCAAAACTAAGGAGCTGGTCATTGACTTTAGGAAGAAAAGTATTGCACACCCCTGTCAGCATCAACGGGGCCGAGGTGAAGATGGTTGACAGTTTCAAATTCCGAGGGGTGCACATCACCAGAAATCTGTCCTGGTCCACCCATGTTGATGCTACAACCAAGGAAGCACAACAGCGCCTATACTTCCTCAGGAAACTAAGGAAATTCGGCATGTCCACATTGACTCTTACCAATTTTTACAGATGCACCATAGAAAGAAACTACCTGGCTACATCACAGCCTGGTATGGCAACTGCTCAGCCCAAGACTGTAAGAAACTACAGAGAGTCGTGAACACAGCCCAATCCATCACGCAAACCCGCCTCCCATCCATTGACTCCATCTACACCTCCCGCTGCCTTGGAAAAGCGGGCAGCATAATCAAAGACCCCTCCCACTTGGGTTATTCTCTCTTCCAACCTCCTCCATCGGGCAGGAGATACAAAAGTCTGAGAACACGCACGAACAGACTCAAAAACAGCTTCTTCCCCGCTGTTACCAGACTCCTAAACAACCTCCTTATGGACTGAACTGATCTCTTCACACATCTTCTCTACTGAGTCGTACTACACTCCGTTTGCTTCACCCATTGCCTGTGTCTATGTATTTACATTGTGTATTTTCCTTATGTCCTCTGTTTTTTCATGTATGGAACAATCTGTCTGGACTGTACGCAGAACAATACTTTTCACTGTACCTCGGTACACGTGACAATAAATTAAATAAAAAACTTATTTGAATTTAAAACCAGAATGGTACATTATATTTATAGCAGATGCGAAATCATACTGGATAATCTATCAATTGCCATTAATTTCAACAAGATTTATACCACAGGGAGCGTGTTGGTGAAGCAGTGTAACAGCATTGAACCCAGCTCCCTGGATTTGTGAGGCAGCAGTGCTAACCGCTGTGCCACTGTGCCAGGGATAATCACAGGGAGCGTGTTGGTGAAGCAGTGTGACAGATGGACTGAACTGGCCATCCTTCAACTTCTGTTTTATGAGTTTGAATCCATTGCAGACCCCTGGCTATAGGTGTTCTGCATGACCCTAATGTGGCCAATCTCAGCTGTCCCCCTGGCAAATACAAGTATGCACTTATATACCTGCTAGTCTCATTCAGAATGTAACTAGGATAGTTGGGACGGGAAATAGGAAAACATATTGAGCTGTGTAAAGGAGGAATCAATTTGTGACATACTGGGAGAAAATTGCGCTATCAAATGCAATGAACCATGGCATGAGTTCTTTGAAAAAGAATTCTGGTTCTGTCTGTGCGGCGGCAGAGGTGGCCGCTATTGGCTGGCGGTGGGATTTCCGGCCGCACCATTGTCAATGGGGTTTCCCATTAAATGCGCCCCTTGCCACTGGGAAGCCTGCAGCAGGAATGCACCATCAGCGGGAACGGAGGATCCTGCCAGCTGGAATGGTCAAAAGTTCCAGCTTTTAACTCTCACTCCACACTCTCACTCTCACTTCCTGTACCAGCCTCCCCGAACAGGCGCCGGAATGTGGCGACTAGGGGCTTTTCACAGTAACTTCATTTGAAGCCTCCTTGTGACAATAAGCGATTTTCATTCATTTTTTTTTTCATTTTCAAATGCTGCCTGACCTGCTGAGTATTTCAGCATTTTTTGTTTTTTTATTATTGCTGACACAGGAACTTGTGTCAAAATTTGATTAAAAACGTGGAAAATATTCCACTTCTGAATGTCTACATACTTTCGATAAACACAAAGGCTCAGGTTTGTAACTGTTGATAAAGTGTCTCACTAAAGGATTGCTGCTGGAATGAAAATAAACTGGACCAAAACAAATTAACTAAGCATTCGGTTATAGGCAGATAAGGATCAATGACAGTAATTGAACGGAAACAGGGTGGCCAGCTGGGTACCTCATCAACCCTCAGAGTACTCTTGTTTTATTAAAAATATTCTGTAAAACTTTTCAGGTGTTGGGGGAAATGAATTTGTGCAGGAATTAATGATATTCTCATTTTCCCATGCCACGTATTAGTACAAAATGGTATCAAATCAGGGTGTGAGGAGGTGTAGAAATCTGCAACTTGATGTGGGATGTTGCAATGTGCCAAACCAATCATTTTCCAGGAATAAGCAACATTCAAAGAAACAAAAATACTGAGCAACTTGGCAGGCGCATTCTTACAGAAAAATACAGAGTGATATACCATAGTTATCAACTATTGCAGTTTCCTCAAACATAGAAAATAGTCCAATGCTGCAATCTACCGCAATGCTCCCAGCTTCCCAGTAATCTGTGAAATACCATCCGATCCACTAGCATGGGATAAGGAGAAATCAGTTTTGAATGGTCATTGCAGGGTAGCATTGCTCAGGATTTGGTAATGAAGCCAGTATCTTTATCTCTTGGTTATAATCTTTGCATGAACCAGAGTCCAATAGGAAAATAAGATTTTTTTAAATTAACCAACAATTACGTTTTCCTAATAAAGGGCATATTGATATTTTACCCGCGAGAAAGATCCCAGGTATGTGAATTGTCCAAAAAATGAAATCCTTCCTGTAATGTTGGTCAGTGATTAGATATTAAATAAAGAGTCCATAAAACATAACCCACAAGTGATACTGATCGAGTGATTGAAGTGTCTGCACCATATTGTTCTCAGCTATTGTCAATGAATTTAAAATATAAATATAAGGAAGTGACGTTCCCCAAATCGATTGTATGTTGAGCAGTGGTCAATGAACTTACAGAAAAGTGCAGATGCAACGAACGTGATGTAGAAAACAAATAAAGCCCAAAGAAGTTCAATTTATCATTAGAATATATAAAGAATATAATATTTTTTTAATATGAATGAATTTTATCATTGGGAATTACAAGAGATAAATTATCACAAAAGGTGTCACAACTATAAACTACACAAGAAATGAACTATACCAAACTCTGTGAGGAAATCTCCATTAACTATTTAAATTCATTTACGGGATGTGGGTGTCGCTGGCGAGTTCAGTATTTATTGCCCATTTCTAATTGCCTTCAAAAGGTGGCAGTGAGCTCCTTCCTTCAACCGCTGCAGTCCCTGTAGGTATACCCACAGTGCTATTAGGGAGGGAGGTCCAGGATTTCGATGCATCAGCAGTGAAGGAACGGCCATATCCATATCCAAAGCACTTAAATAGGAATTGGAAAATGTGGTTTAAAAATGGATAGAAATTTCAGATAGGGAAGCAATGGAAAATTGTCAGATGTAAATAACAGGCCAAATCTGTTTACCATGCCGTCCAAATCTCTCTGTGTACCCGAACAGGCGCTGAAATGTGGCAACTGGGGACTATTCACAGTAACTTAATTGCAATGTTACTGTAAGTCTACTTGTAACAATAAAGATTATTATTATAAAATCCTATGAGTGACTGGCTTTTCGTGTTCCTGCATTCTCATAATTGCTTCAAAGTGACATTGCAAGTAATTGCTCACATTGCAATTTTCCAATGAATAATGCTGCTGACGCCAGTATGTATAAAATGTTATTGCAACTCATTATCTTAAATAGGCTTCATAACAAAAACAAACAGAATAATAACAATAAAATAATCTTTTATTGTCACAAGTATGAAGCCACTGTTAAAAGCCCCTAGTGGCCACATTCCGGTGCCTGTTCGGGTAAGCCGGTATGGGAATTGAACACGCGCTGCTGGTCTTGTTCTGCATTACAAACCAGCTGTCTAGCCCATTGAGCTAAACCAGCCCATACGGGTAGCACAAGTGGCTAGCACTGTGGCTTCAAAGCACCAGGGTCCCAGGTTCAATTCCCCTCTGGGTCACTGTCTGTGCGGAGTCTGCACGTTCTCCCAGTGTCTGCATGGGTTTCCTCCAGGTGCTCCGGTTTCCTCTCACAGACCAAAGATGTGCAAGTTAGGTGGATTGGCCACGCTAAATTGTCTTTCGTATCTGAAAAGATTAGGAGGGGTTATTGGGTTACAGGGATAGGGTGGAAGTGAGGTCTTAAGTGCAGGCTCGCTGGGCCGAATGGCCTCCTTCTGCATTGTATGTTCTAGAAGAAGGGCCAAAGATGCAAAATAAAGTACTGGACAGAACAGGCCTCTGGGTCCTGAAGACTGGAAGTTATGAAGCAAGAACGAAGGATCTTTTTTAATTCATTCATGTGATCAAGGTGTCGCAGGCTGTGCCAGAGTTTATTGCCCATCCCCAATCACCCTTGAATTACTCCCAGTGGCAAATGAAGCATTACAACAACTTCACAATGTTTGAATGCTGAGTCTGTCAGTGAGTTACCTGTCCAGTCCACATTCATGCTTACACCCATGAACTGTTGCAATGAACACACATATCAGTGATATTAATAAGAAGATTGCATTCGCTGCTCCCTCTATATCGGAGAGACCAAACACAGACTGGGTGATCACTTTGCTGAGCACCTTTGGTCTGTGCACATTCAGGACCCTGACCTCCCTGTTGCTTGCCATTTTACCACAAGACCCTGCTCCCATGCCCACATGTCTGTCCTTGGCCTGCTGCAGTGTTCCAGTGATGCTCAATGCAAACCGGAGGAAAAACATCTCCTCTTCCAGTTAGGCACGCTACAGCCTTCCGGTCTCACCATCGAATTCAACAACTTCAGATGATCAGCTCCACCCCACCTCAACCCTTTTGTTTTCATCCCATTTCATTTTAACTGTCTTTAACCATTTCTTTCTTTCTTGTCTTTCTTTATATATATTTACCCCCCTATCTTATCCCCCCATTTACTTACCTTTTATCCCCTTTGCATCCCCCCTCCCCTCACCCACATCTACTCTGTCACACTTTACCCTCTGATGTTAGTTTATCTGCTGTTTGGCCTTTCACACCTTTTGTTCTCTCTGGGGACTGCCATTAACACTCTTTCCCCTCGGTTTCTGTGGCTGTCAGCACCCTGTTCCCTTGGTTTCTGTGGCTATGACTTATCTTTCATTCTCTCACTCCACAGTATAAATATTTCTCACTTTCTCTGTCTTTTAGCTTTGACAAAGGGTCGTCTGGACTCAAAACATTCACTCTTTTCTCTCCCTACAGATGCTGCCAGACCTGCTGAGATTTTCCAGCATTTTCTCTTTGGTAATAATAAGATCATGTATAGCTGCCCAATGCCTGACAATGTCAATGAATAACAGTCACGGAGAGCAGCAATAGCCTAAGAGCCTAAGATGCAGCCCATCTGCACTGATAATTGGTCTCATTGGACAACAGTAAATGTGCTTGAATTGACCTTCATCCACATGGTATGGGGGGAATAAATCAGCAAGGATTTCTGCTTCTGATTACTGCTAAATACCCCTGCTGCAAAGTGCACATGTCGATGTTTGGTATGGACAGGGTCAGATTAAATTCAAGGTAATCTGGCAAAGTGCAATCATATAATTCAGACATATTGGAGCACCTGGATAACCATCAATATACTCAGGAAAAGAAGGAAGTGGAAATATTGTGTGGAATACATGTTCATGTCATCAGGATTTGGGAACATGAATCAATGATACTTAATATATCCCATCTGGAGGATTGATACAGAGAATGTTGTCTGCTTTCATTCTGCTGTTTTATCAATGCTTGGCTTTCATTTCCATAAACCCAGTCTGACAATAATCTAATCATCAAAACTGAGCATGAAATCTGCAATGTCAATATAATGTTCCTAAATTATCCATTAATGATGATGTCACTGTGTTTATTGGAATTAAATTTGTCGACATTTAAAAGATTATTATTCAGCATGGAGATACTTAAACCAGAGCCCAGGCAGCAAGGGGTTTGAATGCTGCAATGAATCTTGACCAGCCACTTGACAGAGACACAAGACAAGGGCCTTTGAAATGCAAATGAGGGATTTACAACCAAAACCCCAATCAAAATTAATGAGAAATCATCAACAAAACCAAGTCACATGACTTGTTAAAATGGATAAGTTACCATCACTCAATTTTGAACTGATTGTCTTTGGATTTGAATGTGATATAATTCTTGAGAATCCTTCTCTCTGCCCCAAGGTACCTCAGTCCAGGGATTGGAACAGCTCCAAGAATGTTTCCTCCCTGTAATCACAGCACAACCCCGCTCCCACACACACAGTCAATGCTGGTCACAGTTATTCTTTCGCTGTGCTCTCTCTAACACATTCAATCCCTGTGCTCTCTCTCTAACCCATTCATTCCCTGTGCTCTCTCTAACCCATTCATTCCCTGTGCTCTCTCTCCAACCCATTCATTCCCTGTGCTCTCTCTAACCCATTCATTCCCTGTGCTCTCTCTAACCCATTCATTCCCTGTGCTCTCTCTCCAACCCATTCATTCCCTGTGCTCTCTCTAACCCATTCATTCCCTGTGCTCTCTCTAACCCATTCATTTCCTGTGCTCTCTCTCTCTAACCCATTCAATCCCTGTGCTCTCTCTAACCCATTCATTCCCTGTGCTCTCTCTAACCCATTCATTCCCTGTGCTCTCTCTCAAACTCATTCATTCCCTGTGCTCTCTCTCTAACCCATTCATTCCCTGTGCTCTCTCTCTAACCCATTCATTCCCTGTGCTCTCTCTAACCCATTCATTCCCTGTGCTCTCTCTCAAACCCATTCATTCCCTGTGCTCTCTCTCTAACCCATTCATTCCCTGTGCTCTCTCTCTAACCCATTCATTCCCTGTGCTCTCTCTCTAACCCATTCATTCCCTGTGCTCTCTCTCTAACCCATTCATTCCCTGTGCTCTCTCTAACCCATTCATTCCCTGTGCTCTCTCTCTAACCCATTCATTCCCTGTGCTCTCTTTAACCCATTCATTCCCTGTGCTCTCTCTCTAACCCATTCATTCCCTGTGCTCTCCCTCTAACCCATTCATTCCCTGTGCTGGCTTTAACACATTCATTCCCTGTGCTCTCCCTAACCCATTCATTCCCTGTGCTCTCTCTCTAACTCATTCATTTCCTGTGCTCTCTCTAACCCATTCATTCCCTGTGCTCTCTCTAACCCATTCATTCCCTGTGCTCTCTCTAACTCATTCATTCCCTGTGCTCTCGCTCAAACCCATTCATTCCCTGTGCTCTCTCTCTAACCCATTCATTCCCTGTGCTCTTGCTATAACCCATTCATTCCCTGTGCTCTCTCTCTAACCCATTCATTCCCTGTGCTCTCTTTAACCCATTCATTCCCTGTGCTCTCTCTCTAACCCATTCAATCCCTGTGCTCTCTCTAACCCATTCATTCCCTGTGCTCTCTTTAACCCATTCATTCCCTGTGCTGTCTCTCTAACCCATTCATTCCCTGTGCTCTCTTTAACCCATTCATTCCCTGTGCTCTCTCTCTAACCCATTCATTCCCTGTGCTCTCTCTCTAACCCATTCATTCCCTGTGCTCTTGCTATAACCCATTCATTCCCTGTGCTCTCTCTCTAACCCATTCATTCCCTGTGCTCTCTTTAACCCATTCATTCCCTGTGCTCTCTCTCTAACCCATTCAATCCCTGTGCTCTCTCTAACCCATTCATTCCCTGTGCTCTCTTTAACCCATTCATTCCCTGTGCTGTCTCTCTAACCCATTCATTCCCTGTGCTCTCTTTAACACATTCAATACCTGTGCTCTCTCTCTAACCTATTCAATCCCTGTGCTCTCTCTAACCCATTCATTCCCTGTGTTCTCTTTAACCCATTCATTCCCTGTGCTCTCTCTCTAACCCATTCATTCCCTGTGTTCTCTCTAACCCGGCTGCCCTGTGTTTCTGGAGGGAACTCCACTTGTCCACATTGAGCAGACTGGAAGAGGATAGATTCGAGATTGTAATTAGATTGAAATCAATCTTCAATCACCGAGCTCTTCCCTGATCGCAAAACACAGACATTGCTGACATTAATAAGTGGCGTATATTTTAATAGTAGATCTGTATTTGTCTATCAGCTGTGTGGCTTTGGGATCTATCGCCATCTTAGCTTCAAGAGCTGTGGTTAATGTGAGTGACTGGGTTACACACAGTGTGTTTATTCACTTACTGGCTAAGCTCAGGGCCAGAGCACCTCGCCATCTATAACAAGCAGCAGCAGCAGCAACAATTTATTTAATTCTGGATCAGGTTGTGAAGGATGTTTTTCTCTTTTCCGAAGCGACACGCCCAATGCAGGAAGTGGGAGCATTAAGCAGGCAGCCACTTACCTGGGTGATGTGTGGGTTGGGATTGAAGCCACATTGGCTGCAGACCACCATGTGGCACTGGGTGCACTGGTCAGCATTGCCCTCCTGGAGCGGGGTGCTGGTACAGACTGGACACAGGGCTGCCTGTGGGGCGGGAGCTGTCCGCGGTGCTGAATGTGGAGCCGCGGCGCTGGGCGGCTGGACTGGCTGCTGTCTCGCCGCTTGTCTCGCCTCCTCTTTCTCCCCAGGCTTGGGCGATGTTCTGAGAAATTGCTGAGAGGTGGATTTAACAGGTCCTTTCTGAGCAGACTCCGGCTTGCCGGCTGCTTTCTGCTTCCTGGCCGCCTGCTCGCTGTCGGCTTTGGAATCGAAGAGACTGAATTTATTCACGACGGAGGACAGAGGGTTTCCCTCCGAAAGGAAACTGGGCATCATCCTGCCTCCGGTCCCCTCTGGCCACAGACCAGCCCTGCCTCCGGTGTCCTGCAGAGAGCTGGTGGAGAGGCTTCTCTTCCAGGGAGGGCGATTCTCTAGTAATCCATTCTCAGGAGACTGGGAATCAGGGAGAGCTCCCGGCTGGTCGGCAGGATCGGGAACATCTGTCTCTGCAACTCTGCAATACAAATAAAACACAATTAACAGATAAATGAACGCAGAGAGCCTCGCAGCTGCCCCCACCCAGCCACACCACCCAGCCCAGCCAAACCACCTCAGCTTCCCTCAACTCCAATCATGTCACTAAAACCAGGAGAATTCTTCAATCGGTGCTAAACACAAACCACCGACAATTTTCAACATCAGATGCGGCACCAATACCTTAAAAAACCGAATCAAACATCCCACTCCCGCCAGGAAAAGCCTCCATGTGAAAGCGGCCACATTTTGCAGTGCTGCAGATGCTGCAAAGTACTGACGCCGAGGCTGGAGCCGACAATCAGGAATAATCACAGCATCTGGAGGGGCTGTGTCTGCAGTAAATGTCCGTCTTGTTCCAGAGCAGGGTCTCTGGCTGTCGGTAAGACTTCACCTTGGGCAGAGAGGCGAGTGCTGTGTGTGTGTGCACTGATCCTCTGCAATCCAGTGTCCCAGAGTCATCGCCAGCGTCGCCACGCAAACTGCCAGAGGAACGCCTTGCAATCCCCACATGCAAACCCTCTGCCTAATCCCAACTCCAGCAATGGGAAAACCGCCCCGCCACATGTGAACACTTTAATGACAATGACATCGCTAAACATTAAGCTGAATGTATTTACTGGCTGGCCTTTCAGCCTGTTAGTCACAGGGAGGGGGGCCCCCAGCTCTCCAATCTGAAGCGACATTGCAAACACAGAGGGCAGCTCTGAACGTGCCTGTGTGCGGAGGGGTGCTGGGCAGCCCCCTGCGCTCTGGACATGACCGCTGCGATCTGCCTCCTCTGCTCCCGACTCAGTTGGCTGACATCAGCTTCCGATGGGGCTGGAATGAGGAAGCCCTGGCGCTCTGCCTCTGAGAGCGCAGCTTGGCCAGTCGGCACACTCGCCTCATTCCCCATGCTGCCCACGGCTCCTAAACTCTGCCTCGCCTTTTATTGAACATTTTATTTTGCAAATGCTATGATAGTTCTTCCATTTTGAGCAGTCATGCCTCTCTCTCACTCCCCATTTTTCTAATGTCTCCGGATCCTCCCGAAAAGGCTGGTGCCGCAGCACGCATGCCCAGAGTGGCACTCCCTCCTCGCCTTTAAAACTGTAACGAGACCCAGGGAGGTTCCTGGAACAGGCTGCTGCACACTGCAGCTCCATGCCCAACACCGCTCCTCACACGTTTCACAACCGTGCAGGGGGACCGCACAGTTTCCAAATGTTTCTGTCTGTCTCTAACCTTTATATTATCAAAAGCTTGCCTTCCTGTCACAGAATCACAGAATGGTAAACACAAGGGAAACGATTGGCCTGTGGTCTCTGCTTTGTGTCAGAACCACCCACCCACTCCCAGTCCCTGACCCTCCTCCACAACACTGTTTACTTTACAGCTGCTGATCCCATTCCCCTTTCAACACCTTCAGTGAATCTGGATCCTCCACACTCTCCAGCAAACATTACAACCCAAATCCTAACCACTACCACACTCTCCAGCAAACATTACAATCCAAATCCTAACCACTACCACACTCTCCAGCAGACCAAAAGACTATAAGACCATAAAACAAAGGAGCAGAATTAGGCCACTCGGCCCATCGAGTCTGCTCCGCCATTCAATCATGGCTGATATTTTTCTCATCCCCATTCTCCTGCCTTCTCCCCATAACCCCTGATCCCTTTATTGATCAAAAACCTATCTATCTCTGTCTTAAAGACACTCAGTGATTTGGCCTCCACAGCCTTCTGCGGCAAAGAGTTCCACAGATTCCCCACCCTCTGGCTGAAGAAATTCCTCCTCATCTCTGTTTTAAAGGATCGTCCCTTTAGCCTGAGATTGTGTCCTCTGGTTCTAGTTTTTCCTACAAGTGGAAACATCCTCTCCACGTCCACTCTATCCAGGCCATGCAGTAACTTGTAAGTTTCAATAAGATCCCCCCTCATCCTTCTAAACGCCAACAAGTACAGACCCAGAGTCCTCAACCATTCCTCATATGACAAACATTACAATCTGAATCCTAACCACACCCACATTCTCCAGCAGACATTACAATCCAAAATCTTAACCACACCTACACTCTCCAGCAGACATAACAATCCAAATCCTAACCGCAGGGCAGCACGGTAGCACAGTGGTTAGCACTGTGGTTTCACAGCTCCAGGGTCCCAGGTACGATGCCTTGCTGCATCACTGTGTGCACGTTCTCCCCGTGTGTGCGTGGGTTTTCTCCGGGTGCTCCAGTTTCCTCCCACAGTCCAAAGATGTGCAGGTTCGGTGGATTGGACATGCTAAATTGCCCTTAGTGTGGGATTATTGGGTTATGGGGATAGAGTGGAAGTGAGGGCTCAAAGTGGGTTTGTACAGACTCAATGGGCCGAATGGCCTCATTCTGCACTGTATGTTCTATGTTCTATGACCACATTCCCCAGCAGACATTACAATCCAAGTCCTCACCACTCGCTGCATAAAAGATTTTTTAAATCTCATGTCACCATTGGACCATTTCAAATCACTATAAATTGATGTTCTCTAGTTCCAGACTCTTTTACCAAAGGAAAATTTCCCCCTGCCTATTCTGTCCAGACCCCTCATGACTTTGAACTGTCATATCTCTTCTGAATCTTCTCTTCTATAAGAAAAACAACCACGTATTTTCCAATCTCTCCACATCACTGAAGTTCAACATCCTTCGAACCAATCTCACAAATCTTCAGATTCTTCCTGAATGTGATGTGCTCACAATTGGACACAATATTCTAGTTGAGGCTGAGCCAGTGGTTTCTCCATAACTTCCTTGCTTTTGTGTTCTATCTCTTGATTTATAAAGCCCAGGATCTATTTCTAGATGGGGTTACTAGGTTACAGGAATAGGGTGGAGGTGTGGGTTTAAGTAGGGTGCTTTTTCCAAGCACCGGTGCAGACTCGATGGGCCAAATGGCCTCCTTTTGCACTATAAATTCTATGATTCTGTGATTCTATTTTGCCTTTTGAACCACTTTCTATGACCTTCAACACTTGTACACAGACCTCCAGGTCTCTGTGCTCCTGCACTCCATTTACAGTTGTGTCCTTTACTTTGTGTTGTCCACGTTTGTGTGGACCAGAAATAAATGATGCCCGATAAAGGCCTTGCTGGGGAAGCCATTAGTTCCCGGGCCCCGGGAGAATATAATATAGACATATTTAAATAAGCCTAATGGTTGATTTAAATCTGCTGACCTAGATCATACCCACCCAGTGGGGGTGAAATCCAGATTGAAGTTTGTTTGAATTTCGCGAGATGACTCAAGCATCGTGAATCTCACAAGGTGCCTCTCGTGTGATTCAACTGCTTAGTCGCGACACCGAGTGGGACGCAACGAGGCCAGTGAATCCCGCCCGCCCATCATTAACTCTGCCACCAGGCAGATAGACAGCTGGTGTGGTATCTTCAGACCTTCCAGCATCAACTTCGATGCCTTGTAGTGCATTGAGTGATATCTGTCAGTATTTTACGTGGTTAGTTAAAATTCTTTTTATTCTTTCTTCTCTGTTATCTTTGTCTTTTTGGATCTTCAAAACCAATCCTGGTATCTGGTTAGATCTTCAAAACCAGACCTGATACCATGTTACATTCTGGTGCTTGGCCGGTCAGAATAAGTGTACTAGAGAACGTTTGTGACTTGTTAAATGTTTATTGTTAGCCAATAACGTGGGTTAGATAACCATAAGAAAATGATCAAAAACTACTAACTATTATAAATTATCCAAGAGCTACTACAAATGTGACCATCCACTGCGACGACTATCTCTAGACTCCCTGAAGTCACAGTGTCACATGTTTTTCTCTACTAACACCTTCTGGTTGTAGGTCATATACATTACTATTTACATCATTGCTTATGCATATTATCATACTTCTCAACTGTCTTTTGATTCTCTAACCTTGGCCCCTTATTCATTTCTCCCCCTTTCTGTTCCACGTACAGAGTGCAGCCTTTAGTTATCTTGGTTCTAATTTGTACGTTTCCTCCCCAGACCTCTTCATTTTCAAAAGCAAACTCGAGCCCTGCCTCATCAACCATATTCTTGGTCATGTCTCTTAACACTCTGTCATTCACAGAGTTTCATTGTGTTGAGGTCCTGTATCAAAGCAATACCTCTGCTGTTCAGATCACTCACAATAACATGTGGACCTCGGTCGAACTGAGAGTCACAGTGGGCCGGGAAGAACTACTAGCACCTGGCACCTGACAGGGTGGGAGGGGGTAGAAGGTCTTAAGAACTGTCATTCCCATTGGCAGATGACCCAGTTATGAGATATAGAAAACAATGGCATCTCAAAAGAAAATAGTTTGGAATTTAAAAAAAAGAGGCCCATGATCAGTCCTCAATAAAATGCTAGCAAGAGAGAGACTGCCTGAGTTCACCCAGAGAGTGAGGGTGAAGGTGTTACAGCTGAAAGCTACTTGTGGAATTAGATTACTTGAGATGGGGCTGGGATTCACTACTCGGAAGACTAAGGTTTCATCTGATCTCATTATCAAGTCAGCCAGTCACATATCGGGATAATTAATAACACAACACCATTCACCCGCCACCTCGACTAAAAACACTAAACTTTAGCTCTAAATAATAAATAGGAAAATTGAAGCATAAGAAAAATAAGATGAGCAGAGTGTGTTACAGGAAGTATGTTAATACCAACAGGAAGTGATCAACATGCAACGATTTTGGAAGAGATACAAGTTCAATCCGTGTCCAATCAGTTGACTGATTTCCAACAATTCAGCACAATCTTTGCTGGAAATCTTTTTGTTACAAAGTACAGACATGTTGGTGTCCTGAGAGTAGATATCCTCAATAATTGTTTAATTGGTTACCTTTCGCAATATAAAGACGTATATTCAGTAAACATTTAATTATTTATGGCCTCTGAGAACCAAGGACTGTAATTAATTAAAACATTGTGAAATGGCACATCTTTTTCAATGGGAAGAATTATTAAAGCCCCTCCCTCAGTCTGCACAGCTCAAGTAACCAGTTCTGGCTCTTCAAGCAACATATCCAACATTGAAAAGTGATAGAATTTAAAAAGACAAACTCACTTCCTGGCTGTGACAAATGTCACCTTCAATTAAATATCAGGTTTTGAGGTTACAGGTTTCTATCTCCCTTCAGTTATCCCCCATGTTTGATCCAATGTTTTAAAAGTTAATCACAAGCCATCCGCCTGGACTTTGCCGACTTGCTTGATTAATACAAACTATCTTTCTGAAGCATCTTCCAAGTGGCCTAGCTGCTGAAGCATTTTTTAAATCAACTAGTTAGCTAAAATCCATTGCACCCAAGACACCAGGTTCATTCAAATTAGGTTATTATTTCATTATTTAACAATTCTTTCACGCAGTGTGGGCGTCGCTGGCTACACCGCATTGATTGCCCATTAGGAGGTGGTGGTGAGCTGCCTTCTTGTACCGCTGCAGTCCCTGCAATGTAGGTACACCCACTGTGCTGTTAGGGAGGGAGTTCTAGAATGTTGACCCAGTGACAGTGAAGGAACGGCGATATATTTCCAAGTTAGGATGGTGAGTGACTTGGAGGGGAACCTCCAGGTGGTGGGATTCCCAGGTATCTGTTGCTCTTGACCTACTATACAGTAGCTGTTGTGGGTTTCTGTTGAAGAAGCTCTCGTGAATTCCTCATGTGCACTTTGTAGATTGTACACACTGCTACCACTGTTTGTGGGTCGTGGAGGAGTGAATGCTTGTGCAGGGGGTGTTTTGTCCTGGATCGTGCTGAGATTCTTCAGTGTTGTTGGAGCTGAATTCACAGAATAATACAGTGCAGAAGAGGCCCTTCAGCCCATCGATTCTGCACCAATCCATGAAAAACACCTGACCTGCCCACCTAATCCCATTTGCCACCACTTGGCCCAGGGCCTGGAATGTTGTGATGTGCCAAGTGCTCATTCAGGTACTTTTTAAAGGATGTGAGGCAACCCTCCCAGGCAGAGCGTTCCAGACCCTCACCACCCTCTGGGTAAAAAGGTATTCCCTCAAATCCCCACTAAACCTTCTGCCCCTCACCTTGAACTTGTGTCCCCCTCATAACTGATCCTTCAACTAAGGGTTGAACAGGTAGGGAACAGCTGCTCCCTATCCACCTGTCCATGCCCCTCATAATCTTGTCCACCTCAATCAGGTCACCCCTCAGTCTTCTCTGCTCCAGAGAAAACAACCCAAGCCTATCCAACCTCTCTTCATAACTTAAATGTTCCGTCCCAGGCAACATCCCGGTGAATCTCCTCTGCACCCCCTCCAGTGCAATCACATCCTTCCCATAATGTGGTGACCAGAATTGCACACAGTGCTCCAGCTGTGGCCTCACCAAAGTTCTATACAACTCCAACATGACCTCCCTGCTTTTGTAATCTATGCCCCGATTGATAAAGGCAAGTTTCCCATTTGACTTTTTCACCGCCCTATTAACCTGTCCTTCTGTTTTTGGAGACCTTTGGCAAACACGCCAAGGTCCCTTTGTTCCTCAGAACTCCCCAGTTTCAGGCCATTCATTAAATACTTTCTTGTCAAGTTACTCCTTCCAAAGTGTTATCATCTCACACTTTTCAGGGTTAAATTCCATCTACCACTTTTCTGCGCAGGTGACCATCCCGTCTATATCTTCCTGTAACCCAAGACACTCAATCTCACTGTTAACCATCTGGCCAATCTTTGTGTCATCCGCAAACTTACTGATCCACCCTCCACACAGTCATCTATGGCATTTATATAAATGACAAACAGTAGGGACCCAGCACAGAACCCTGTGGTACCCCACTGGTCACTGGCTTCCAGTCACTAACGCAGCCGTCTGTCATCACCCTCTGTCTCCTGCAGCTCAGCCAATTATGAATCCACTTTATCAGGTTCCCCTGTATCCCATGTGAATTTGCCTTCCTCATAAGTCTCCCATGTGGGACCTTGTCACAGGCTTTGCAGAAATCCATGTAAACTACATCAACTACACTACCCTCATCTACACACCTGGTCCCATGTTCAAAAAATCAAATCATATTTGTTAGGCATGACCTCCTCTGACAAAGCCACGCTGACTATTCCTGATCAAACCTTGCCTCTCCAAGTGGATTCAGAATTTTTTCCAGTAGTTCCCCTACCACTGACGTGAGACTCATTGGTCTGTCGTTTCCTGCTTATCTCTACAACACTTCTTAAATAGTGGGACCACATTAGCCGTCCTCCAATCCTCTGGCAGCTCCCCTGTGACCAGAACGGATTTAAAAATTTTGGTCAGAGCGTCGGCAATCTCCTCCCTCACCTCCCACAGCATCCTGGGACACAATTCATCCAGACCTCGAGATTCGTTCAGTTTTAAGCTCGACAACACCTCCAATACCTTGCCAATCAGCTATGGCAATTTACTCCAGAACCTCACAGTCTCTCTCCGACAGTTGCATATCTACCTGCTCGTTCTCTTGGTGAATACAGATGTGAAATATTCGTTCAACGCCCTACCTATGTCTTCTGGCTCCTTGCCCACAGATTCCCCCCTTGGTCCCTACTCTTTCTCTAGTTATCCTCTTCCCATTGATGTACTTATAGAATATCTTAGGATTTTCTCTACCTTTACCAATCAGAGCTTTCTCAAATCCCCTCTTTGCTCACCTAATTGCTTTCCAAGCTCCAGCCTGCATTTTCTGAACTCCACTAATGCCTCAGTTGATTTGTTCTCCTTGTACTTGCAATAAGCCTCACTTTTACTTCTCATCATATCCTGAATATTTCTGGTCATCCATGGTTCTCTGGGCCTGTTACTCCTTCCTATTAACTTAGAGGGAACATGTCGGGCCTGGACCTGCCTTATTTTACTAAAATCCGCTCTCCCCCAATCCACAACATTTTTTTGCAACTCGTCTAGTTCTTTGTCCGTAACAAACTTAAATTGTACCACGTTGTGGTTGCTATCACTAAAATGCTCCCCCAACAACACATCAATCATCTGTCCGGCTTCATTCCCCAGAATTCAGTCCAGCACGGCTCTCTGCCCCTTGTTGGATCCTCCACATGTTGAGCTAAAATGTTCTTCTGTATACATTTTAAGAACTCCACTTCATCTAAGCCCTGCCACCATGACTTCCTTCATCGGAAGGGGTATTGAGTATAAGAGTTGGCAGGTCATGTTACAGTTGTATAAGACTTTGGTTAGGCCACATTTGGAATACTGCGTACAGTTCTGATTGCCACATTACCAGAAGGATGTGGATGCTTTGGAGAAGGTGCAGCGGAGGTTCACCAGGATATTGCCTGGTATGGAGGGCGCTAGCTATGAAGAGAGGTTGAGTAGATTAGGATTATTTTCATTAGAAAGATGGAGGTTGAGGGGGGACCTCATTGAGGTCTACAAAATCATGAGAGGTATAGACAGGGTGGACAGCAAGAAGCTTTTTCCCCAGAGTGGGGGACTCAATTACTCGGGGTCACGAGTTCAAGGTGAGAGGGGAAAAGTTTAGAACAAAGAACAAAGAAAAGTACAGCACAGGAACAGGCTCTTCAGCCCTCCAAGCCCGTACCGACCATGCTGCCCATCTAAACTACAATCTTCTACACTTCCTGGGTCCGTATCCCTCTATTCCCAACCTATTCATGTGTATGTCAAGATGCCCCTTAAATGTCACTGGCGTCCCCCTCTACCCCGGGGAAAAGCCTCTGACTATCCACTCTGTCTATGCCCCTCATAATTTTGTATACCTCTATCAGGTCTCCCCTCAACCTCTGTTGTTCCAGTGAGAAAAAAACGAGTTTATTCAACCGCTCCTCATATCTAATGCCCTCCACACCAGGCAACATCCTGGTAAATCTCTTCTGCACCCTCTCTAAAGCCTCCACATCCTTCTGGTAGTGTGGCGACCAGAATTGAACACTATATTCCAAGTGTGGCCTAACTAAGGTTCTATACAGCTGCAACATGACTTGCCAATTCTTATACTCAATGCCCCGGCCAATGAAGGCAAGCATGCCGTCTGCCTTCTTGACCACCTTCTCCACCTGTGTTGCCTATGTAAGTGACCTGTGGACCTATACACCTAGATCTCTCTGACTTTCAATACTCTTGAGGGTTTGAGCATTCACTGTATATTCCCTACCTGCATTAGACAGGTTAATTTTAATTTTAATTAATTGACGCAATGTCAGTTAGAGGGGTGCAGTGCTCTGACTGTGAGATGTGGCAGGTCCGGGAGGCTTCCAGCGTCCCGGATGGCTTCAACTGCAGAAAGTGCACCCAACTAGAGCTCCTCACAGACCGCATGGTTCGGTTGGAGCAGCAATTGGATGCACTTAGGAGCATACAGGTGGCGGAAAGCGTCATAGATCGCAGTTAAATAAATGTGGTCACACCCAAGGTGCAGGCAGAGAAATGGGTGACCACCAGAAAGGGCAGGCAGTCAGTGCAGGAATCCCCTGTGGTTGTCCCCCTCTCGAACAGGTATACCCCTTTGGATACTGTCAGGGGGGATAGCCTATCAGGGGGAAACAGCAGCAGCCAGAGCAGTGGCACCACGGCTGGCTCTGATGTTCAGAAGGGAGGGTCAAAGCGCAGAAGAGCAATAGTAATAGGGGACTCTATAGTCAGGGGCACAGATAGGCGCTTCTGTGGACGTGAAAGAGACTCCAGGATGGTATGTTGCCTCCCTGGTGCCAAGGTCCAGGATGCCTCCGAACGGGTAGAGGGCATCCTGAAAGGGGAGGGCAAACAGGCAGAGGTCGTTGTACATATTGGTACTAACGACATAGGCAGGAAGGGGCATGAGGTCCTGCAGCAGGAGTTCAGGGAGCTAGGAAGAAAGTTAAAAGACAGGACATCTAGGGTTGTAATCTCGGGATTACTCCCTGTGCCACGTGCCAGTGAGGCTAGAAATAGGAAGATAGAGCAGCTAAACACGTGGCTAAACAGCTGGTGTAGGAGGGAGGGTTTCCATTATCTGGACCACTGGGAGCTCTTCCGGGGCAGATGTGACCTGTATAAGAAGGACGGGTTGCATCTAAACCGGAGAGGCATAAATATCCTGGCCGCGAGGTTTGCTAGTGTCACACGGGAGGGTTTAAACTAGTATGGCAGGGGGGTGGGCACGGGAGCAATAGGTCAGAAGGTGAGAGCATTGAGTGAGAACTAGGGAATAGGGACAGTGGGGCTCTGAGGCAGAGCAGACAGGGAGAATTTGCAGAACACAGCGGGTCTGGTGGCCTGAAGTGCATATGTTTTAATGCAAGAAGTATAACGGGTAAGGCAGATGAACTTAGAGCTTGGATTAGTACTTGGAACTATGATGTTGTTGCCATTACAGAGACCTGGTTGAGGGAAGGGCAGGATTGGCAGCTAAACGTTCCAGGATTTAGATGTTTCAGGCGGGATAGAGGGGGATGTAAAAGGGGTGGCGGAGTTACGCTACTGGTTAGGGAGAATATCACAGCTGTACTGCGGGAAGACACCTCAGAGGGCAGTGAGGCTATATGGGTAGAGATCAGGAATAAGAAGGGTGCAGTCACAATGTTGGGGGTTTACTACAGGCCTCCCAACAGCCAGCAGGAGATAGGGGAGCAGATAGCTGGACAGATTTTGGAAAAGAGTAAAAACAACAGGGTTGTGGTGATGGGAGACTTCAACTTCCCCAATATTGTCTGGGACTCACTTAGTGCCAGGGGCTTAGACGGGGCGGAGTTTGTAAGGAGCATCCAGGAGGGCTTCTTGAAACAATATGTGGACAGCCCAATTAGAGAAGGGGTGGTACTGGACCTGGTATTGGGGAATGAGCCCAGCCAGGTGGTAGATGTTTCAGTAGGGGAGCATTTCGGGAACAGTGACCACAATTCAGTGAGTTTTAAAGTGCTGGTGGACAAGGATAAGAGCGGTCCTAGGATGAATGTGCTAAATTGGGGGAAGGCTAATTATAACAATATTAGGCGGGAACTGAAGAACCTAGATTGGGGGCGGATGTTTGAGGGCAAATCAACATCTGACATGTGGGAGGCTTTCAAGTGTCAGTTGAAAGGAATTCAGGACCGGCATGTTCCTGTGAGGAAGAAGGATAAATACGGCAATTTTCGGGAACCTTGGATAACGAGAGATATTGTAGGCCTCGTCAAAAAGAAAAAGGATGCATTTGTCAGGGCTAAAAGGCTGGGAACAGATGAAGCATGTGTGGAATATATGGAAAGTAGGAAGGAACTTAAGCAAGGAGTCAGGAGGGCTAGAAGGGGTCACGAAAAGTCATTGGCAAATAGGGTTAAGGAAAATCCCAAGGCTTTTTACACGTACATAAAAAGCAAGAGGGTAGCCAGGGAAAGGGTTGGCCCACTGAAGGATAGGCAAGGGAATCTATGTGTGGCGCCAGAGGAAATGGGTGAAGTATTAAATGAATACTTTGCATCAGTAATCACCAAAGAGAAGAAATTGGTAAATTTTGAGTCTGGAGAAGGGCGTGTAGATAGCCTGGGTCACATTGAGATCCAAAAAGACGAGGTGTTGGGTGTCTTAAAAAATATTAAGGTAGATAAGTCCCCAGGGCCTGATGGGATCTACCCCAGAATACTGAAGGAGGCTGTAGAGGAAATTGCTGAGGCCTTGACAGAAATCTTTGGATCCTCACTGTCTTCAGGTGATGTCCTGGAAGACTGGAGAATAGCCAATGTTGTTCCTCTGTCACATTTGTCCGGATTAAACTCCATCTGCCATCTCTCCGCCCAAGTCTCCAAACAATCTAAATCCTGCTGTATCCTCTGACAGTCCTCATCGCTATCCGCAATTCCACCAACCTTTGTGTCGTCTGCAAACTTACTAATCAGACCAGTTACATTTTCCTCCAAATCATTTATATATACTACAAAGAGCAAAGGTCCCAGCACTGATCCCTGTGGAACACCACTGGTCACAGCCCTCCAACTAGAAAAGCATCCTTCCATTGCTACTCTCTGCCTTCTATGACCTAGCCAGTTCTGTATCCACCTTGCCTGCTCACCCCTGATCGCGTGTGACTTCACCTTTTGTATCAGTCTACCATGAGGGACCTTGTCAAAGGCCTTACTGAAGTCCATATAGACAACATCCACTGTCCTACCTGCATCAATCATCTTAGTGACCTCCTCGAAAAACTCTTTCAAGTTAGTGAGACACGACCTCCCCTTCACAAAACCGTGCTGCCTCTCACTAATACGTCCATTTGCTTTCAAATGGGAGTAGATCCTGTCTTGAAGAATTCTCTCCAGTAATTTCCCTACCACTGACATAAGGCTCACTGTCCTGTAGTTCCCTGGATTTTCCTTGCTACCCTTCTTAAACAAAGGAACAACATTGGCTATTCTCCAGTCCTCCGGGACATCACCTGAAGACAGTGAGGATCCAAAGTTCTTTACGCAGAGGGTGGTGAGTGCCTGGAACGCATTGCTGGCGGAGGTGGTAGAGGCGGGCACGATAGCGTCATTTGAGAGGTATCTAGACAGATACATAAATGGGCAGGGATACAGATCCTTAGAAAATAGGCGACAGGTTTAGATAGAGGATCTGGATCGGTGCAGGCTTGGAGGGCCGAAGGGCCTGTTCCTGTGCTGTAATTTTTCTTTGTTCTTTGTCCTATGACTAACCCAGTTAATGTTGGGAAAGTTGAAACCACTCACTATAATTGCCCTATTATTATTTTTACACACTTCTGCGAATTGTGCACATATTTGCTCCTCAATTTCCCACTATCTGAGGTCTATAATAAACACCTAACAACGTGTCTGTCCCTGTTTTATTCCTAAACTCTACCCACAAAGCTTTATTTGATCCTCCCTCCAAGATATCATCTCTCCTTATCGCAGTAACTCCCTCCTTAACTAATGATTCAATACCTCCTCCTCTTCTACCCCCTCCTCGGTCTTGCCTGTAGATTCTGTATCCCGGGATGTTGAGCTGCCAATCCTGCCCCTCACTCAACCATGTCTCTGTGACAAGATTATATCATAATTACATCTGTCAATCTTCGCCCTAAATTTATCCGTTTTACCTTTAATACTCCTGGCATTAAAGTAGAGGCCATCCAGCCTCGCCTTACTCCCTTGGAACGTACTATCACTGTATTCCCTCTGACTTGATTGCTTTCCTATGTTATGCTGTGTCCCTATTCTGCGATCAGTCTGCATCCCCTCCGCCTGTTGAATTAGTTTAAGCTCCTCCCAACAGCACCCGCAAAGCCACCAGCAAGGATGTTAGTCCCAATCTAATTCAATCTCTGAATTCATCCATGCAAGTGGATAGGATTCCATCATAATCCAGATTTGCGCTTTATGGACAGGCTTTGGGGAGTTAGGAAGTGAGTTACTCAGTGTAGGATTCTGACCTGCTCTGGTAGCCACAGTATTTATGTGGCTAGTCGAGTTCAGTTTCTGGCCAATGGAAACTCCCAGGATGTTGATTGTGGGGGATTCAGTGATGTTAATGCCACTGAATGTCAAAGGGTAATAATTAGATTCTCTCTTGTAGGAGATGGTCATTGCCTGGCACTTGTGTGGCGTGAATGCTATTTGCCACTTGTCTGCCCAAGCCTGGATATTGTCCAGGTCATGCTGCATTTGGAGATGGAGTACACCTCAGGGACCGCAGTGGTTCAATGTAGTTCACCCCCACCTTGCCAAGAGCATCGAGGATGGGCAATAAATGGTGGCCTAGCCAGCAACCACCACATCCTGTAAAAAAAAATCACAAAAGTAGTATCTCCAGATCACTCCCAGTGGGACTCACAAGAGAGTACAGAAATAGGCGGGTGAGACAGATGAGTGAGTGGATGGAAAGATGGTGCAGGAGTGAGGGCTTTAGATTCCTGGGACATTGGGACCGGCTCTGGGAGAAATGGGACCTATAAAAGCAGCGTTAGTTTCACTTCACCAGAGCTGCGAGTAATGTTGATTTGTGCTGATTAGTTAGTGCTATTGGGCAGGGGCGTTTTTTTGCAGTGTTGTTGGAACCAGAAAGTAATACTGGATAGGGATACTAAGATGCAAAGAATATTGGGGGGAGCCAGACAGGACTGGATAGAGAAAAGGTGGGTCCAGCCTAAGACGCAAAGTAATAAAGTTTAAATTAATCTACACTGCATCTATGTGACTGTATGGAGTTTGATAAATAAGGAGCAGGCAGTGGCATAGTGGTATTGTCACTGCACTGGAAATCCAGGGTAACGCTCTAAGGACCTGGGTTCAAATCCCATCACGGCAGATGGTGAAATTTGAATTCAATAAAAATCTGGAGTTAAAAGTCTCATGATGACCATGAAACTATTGTCGATTGTCGTAAAAACCCATCTGGTTCACTAATGTTCTTCAGGGAAAGAAATCTGCCGTCCTTACCCGGTCTGGCCTACATGTTACTCGGGATCCACAGTGATTAGGAATGGGCAATAAACACTGACCCTCCCACTAACAAATACAAAATACACACTTTGATCAAAGGTTAGCAGGTTAAAGCGTAGCTGCTTGTAAAAAGGATTCATGCACAAATTGTACTCCAACACAGGGAAAATTTGAAATCCCTCCTGGGTGACAAAAAAGATGGAAATCAACATAAAATGTGCTCATCGAGACAGATTTAAGATGGCAAATTGGAATTGAGAACCAGGTTAAATGTAGAATGTTCAGAGGGGAATAAAAAATGCAAAGTCTGAAAAGAGACTGACAGCTGTGAGTGAACATGAAAGGAAATCCAAACGTCTTCTATCGGCACATAAATAGCAAACCAATGGAGGAAGGGTGGACTAAGAGCCAAAAAGGGAATTTACACATGGAGTTAGGGAGCATGGCTGAGGTATTAAATAAATCATTTGTATCTGTCTTTACCAAGGAAGATGTTGTCCAGTCACGTGAAAGATGCAATAGCTTAGACACTTAAGGGGTTTAAAATTCATAAAGTGGAGGGATTGGAGAGGCGATCTGTACTTAAAGTTGAGAAGGGAGCAGGACCAGATGAAATGCATCCAAGGATATTGAAGGAAATTTGGGTGCAATTGCAGAGACAATAACCAGAATTTTTCGGTCTTCCTTAGACTGGGGGTATTGCCAGCGGACTGGACAATTACAAATGTTACATCCTTGTTCAAAAGAATGATGTAAAGATGATCCAACAACTACGGGTTAGTTAACCTTGGTGGTGGTAAACTTTTTAAAACATTAATTTGCAACAAAATTAAGTCATTTGGGCAAATGTAGGTCAATAAGGAAAAGGCAGCAGGGATTTGTTAAGTGAACAATCACCAAATCTTAGAGTCACTACAGTGCGGAAGGAGGCCATGAAAGTGAATGTATTGAACGACCTTGCTGGAGTTTTTTGCTGAGGTCATGGGGAGAGTTCATAAAAGCAAAATAGTGCTATCCTGATTAATAAAAGGATGACATTCGAGGTGGGGAGGATAGAGGTAGACCCGGGAGGCAGATTTATTATGGCTAGCGGGAAGCTAGAGGGAATGGTAGTGGTGCTGGTGAATATATATGCCCCAAACTGGGATGATGTTGTGTTTATCAGGAAGGTGCTGGGGAAGATCCCAGACCTTGACTCGCACCAGCTGATAATGGGGGGTAACTTTAATACGGTCCTGAACCCGAGGTTGGACCGGTCGAGTGCTGGGTCGGGGAAGCTATCAGCAATGGCAAAGGAACTGCGCGGGTTCATGGAGCGCATGGGAGGGGTGGATCCGTCGGGATTTGAGAGAGCAAGGAGCAGGGAATATTCATTCTACTCCCATGTACATAAGGCGTACTCCAGGATAGATTTCTTCGTGCTAGATGAAACACTGCTGGCAGGTGTTGAGGACACTGAGTACTCAGCAATTGTGGTCTCAAATCATGCACCTCACTGGATAGACCTACGGGCAGACACGGGAATGCCCCAGCGCCCACAGTGGAGACTAGATACAGGGCTGTTAGCGGATGAGGAGATCTGTGAGCGATTGAGAGAGGCCATTCGGGGAACATAAAGATCAATGACACGGGAGAGACTGCAGCTGGGGTGGTCTGGGAGGCACTGAAAGCGGTCATTAGAGGGGAATGTATTTCGATTCGAGCCCACAGGGATAAAACTGAGCGGTCGGAGCTGGACAGGTTGGTAGGAGAAATCTTACAGGTGGTCAGGAGATACTCGGAGTCTCCAAATGAGGAGCTCCTGAAGGAGCGTCAGAGACTTCAACTGGAGTTTGGGCTCCTTTCCACAGGAAAGGCAGAGGGTCGGCTGAGGAGGGTAAATGGGGGGAAAATATAAACATGGGGAGAAAGCTGGCAGGATGCTGGCACATCAGCTGAGGAAACAGGAGGCAGTGAGAGAAATAGGGATAATAAAGGATTTGAGGGGGAAGACGGTGACGGACCCGGGGGCGGTGAATGAAGTGTTCCGAGAATTTTATAGCCAGCTATACGAGTCGGAACCCCCGGATGGGGAGGAGGGCATGAATCAATTCCTGGGAGGCTAGAGTTCCCAAATGTAAACGAGGAGCTGGTGGAGGCCCTGGGGGGCCCGATTGGGCTTGGGGAAGTGATAGAGGGACTGGGGGCGATGCAATCGGGTAAAGCCCCGGGACCTGATGGGTTCCCAGTGGAATTTTATAAGAAGTTCTCTGGGTTACTGGGGCCGCTCCTGGTTAAGGCTTTCAACGAGTCCAAGGAGCTGGGAGTACTCCCCCAACATTATCACAGGCACCAATTTCTCTCATCCTGAAGCGGGACAAGGATCCGGAGAGCTCTGGATCGTACAGGCCAATCTCCGTCTTGAATGTAGATGCCAAATTATTGGCAAAGATCCTGGCCACTCGAATAGAGGATTGTGTCCCAGAGATAATTGGGGAGGATCAGACGGGATTTGTAAAGGGCAGGCACCTGACATCCAACATTAGACGGCTTCTTAATGTAATTATGATGCCAGCGGAGGCGCGCGAGGCTGAGGTGGTAGTTGCCATGGACGCGGAGAAGGCTTTTGACCGAGTGGAGTGGAAGTATCTATGGGATATTTGAGGCAGGTTTGGTATTGGGCAGGGATTTGTGGAGTGGGTCCGGCTACTGTACCAGGCCCCGGTGGCAAATGTGAGAACTAACCGAGTTCGGTCAGAATACTTTAGCCTTTGTCGGGGGACAAGGCAGGGATGCCCGCTTTCCCCATTACTGTTTGCCATGGCCATAGAACCCTTAGCAATGGCCCTGAGAGCAGCGACTACCTGGAGGGGAATAGTGTGAGGGGGGGTGGAGCACAGGGTCTCTCTCTATGCGGACGACGAAACCACACATCCCTGGAAACTAAGGTGCAATTTTATCATGGCCAATCCACCTAACCCGCAAATCTTTGGAATGTGGGAGGAAACCGGAGCACCCGGAGGAAACCCATGCAGACACGGAGAGAACGTGCAGACTCCGCACAGACAGTGACCCAAGCCGGGAATCGAACCCGGATCCCTGGCATTGTGAAGCAGCAGTGCTAACCACCATGCCGCCCACAGATAGTGGCATGAATCTTCTTGTCCTGTGGTCTCACAGTAAATCCGCTGGTATTGAATGGTGTACGTGGTCGTCCCCACTGCAGACACGTGGGAAAAGGTACAGTTCATGGAATAAAAGGGACAGTGGGAACATCGATATAAAATCGGTTGAGTGACAGGAAACAAAACACCTGGGGCAACACATTGGCGCAGTGGTTAGCACTGCTGCCTCGCGGCACCGAGGACCTGGGTTCGATCCTGGCCCTGGGTCACTGTCTGTGTGGAGTTTGCACATTTCCCCGTGTCTGCGTGGGTCTCACCCCCACAGTCCAAAGATGTGCAGATTAGGTGGATTGGCCACGCTAAATTGCCCCTTAATTGGAAAAAAATAATTGGGTCCTATAAATTTATAAAAAGGAAACAAAGAACGCGTGTATTTTGGGCTGGAGGAAGGTGTGTAATGGAGCTCCCTGGGGATAGTGTAGGGATCCTTGCTTTTCCTGATATATATTAATAACCTAGACCTTGGTGTACAGGTCACAAGTTCAACGTTTGTGACTGAACGTGGATGTATTGTGAAATATGACGAGGGTAGTGATGAGCTTCAAAGGTGCACAGGCAGGCAGGTGGAATGGGCAGAGTAATGACAGATGAAATTTAATGCAGAGAAGTTGGAATTGTTTCATATCTGGTAAGAAGAACGCAGAGAGACAATATAAAACCTGTCAGGTTTGGTGGTTGGACACATTAAATTGTCCCTTAAGTGGGGTTATGCGGTTAGGTGGGGTTACGGGGTTCAGGCGGGGAGTGGGCCTAGGTACAGTGTTCTTTTGGCGGCTTGGAGCAGACTCGATGGGCCGAATGGCCTCCTTCTGCACTATTGGGATACTATAGATTTTACTGAATATTGCATTCCGTTCTGGGTGCCACACTTTAGGAAGGTTGTTAAGACATTTGGAGTGAACACAGAAAAGATTCACCAGAATGGATCCAGGGATGAAGCTGGGATTGATTTCCTTGAAGAGAAAGCTGAGAGGAGATTTGATAAAGTTTTCTGAAGTCATGAAGGACTTGGACATTGTAGATCAGAAGAATCTGTTCCTATTGGCCAGTGGATCAAAAGCCTGTGGACCCACTCTCAAGGTGCAACAAGAAACGGAACAGCAACAGGAGGAAATTCCTTTCCACGAGGCAAGTGGAAGGATCTGGAATGCTGTGCCTGAGGCTGTAAAGGAGACGGAGTCTTTCAAAAGGGATCATTATCTGAAAAGGAAAAGGTTGTAGGGCTCCTGGTAAAAGGAGGAATGGCATTAGGCAAGTCGACCCTTTAGTGATCAGCACAGACGCACTGGGCCAAACAGTCCCCTCTCTGCAGTAACATTCTGTCTGATTGAAGGTAGAGGAGCAGGAAATTGCTTTTCTTTTTACCCAACTAACTAGTGGCTAAAATTCCCAATTTGTGTCCAGTTTGAAACCCACCGCAGTCTGTGTCCAGCGATGTTTTCCCAGTTGAGCTTGAGTTTATCAATCTGGGCATTACTGTGATTCCATAAGTTACTGACACCTAGGATGCCAGAGGTTCATTTAAGATAAGTTTTGCAGCTACTTTTCAAACAATGGTCTTCCTTTTGTGAGAAACACACAATGGCCTCATCAATAATGATGTTCTATCGTGACAGCTCGAGATACCTGTACATTGTAGACTGATGTGCTTATCCATTCTCTATCTCGTGAACGCTGCAGTTCTGTGCGAATGCAGCCTTTGAGATAGTGAAAGTTGGATTCTTGCACAATTCAGTCATTGTTAATCCTGCTGCACAATCCCATTTAATTCCCCCCAACCCCAGCAAAGCTAAAGGAAACATATTTAACCCACATTTAAAATACATTCATTAACATCTCTATTAAAATAAAATAGATGGGAATTTACTGTGGGAGTAGAGTATTCATGCCACTGGGCGGCACGGTGGCACAGTGGTTAGCACTGCTGGCTCTCTCAGGTCACCCCTCAACCTCCATCATTCCAGTGAAAACAATCCGAGTTTAACCAACCTCTCCTCATAGCTAATACCCTCCATACCAGGCAATTTCCTGGTAAACCTCTTCTGTACCCTCTCCAAAGTCTCCACATCCTTCACTGGAACAATGGAGGTTGAGGGGCGACCTGACAGAGGTGTACAAAATATTGAGGGGCATGGACAGAGTGGATAGTCAGAAGCTTTTTCCCCAGAGTGGAAGAGTCAATTACTAGAGGACTGTAGCCACTTAAAATGGCCAACTCCCGATTTAAAATGGCGAACGGCAAAGGCTGATGGGAAAGTCAGCCAACAGGATAAAAACGAGCAGCTGCAGGTTGACTGTGTATTTACCTCTGGAAAGGCCAGACAAGATCGATACCAGCAACCATCAGCATAACAAAACACCAGCCACCTGCATACTAATTAGCAATCCCCGGGAACAATAAGCAACATTTAGACACACAAAGCCAAACCAGACTCTTTGACGCCAGCAGAAGCCTACACAATGGGAGGTGAACGACCACCTCAAGACCGCCTATCGATCAGGGAACCGCTCCAGCATTGGAGAAAATCGAACCAAGTGATTGGGACAAAGTCCAATCACTTGGGACCAGGTACAGGGTCTGCCCCGAAAGGCAGGAAGCCCCTCGGGACTATAAGAATTGAGCCCCACGTCCAAGTCGCTCTCTTCCACCGCTTCCAGCTTTCTTCACTCTTCAACAGCCGTTCAAAATTGTAAGTCTTACTTCAACGCTCGCTAGGCGCTCCCAGCTATCAATCTGTACCAACTTCGAATCCTGCAGGCTCAGAACCCGAACGAAAGGCCATTCGTTTCCCAGACCTGGTGGGCCAGTTCCAAGTTAAGTATAGTCCTGTCAGTTGTAAGAAGTAGCTTAGACGTAGAATTTGTGCATGAGTAGTGATTACTGTGTATAATAAATGTGCTTTGATTTAAATCTTACTAAGCGGTGTATTGGATTATTGATCATTACTCGGACTTGAACCACGTGGCAGTATGATAAGGATACCTGGCGACTCAAGAGCAAAGGTGATAAAACAGAGCAATTAAACTAAGGCAAAGTTAGCAACATTATTTGGCGACTCTGATGGGACCTGCAGCATGTTTTATGTTGTTTGCAAGTTTGTTAAATGTTGTATGCCCGACAGGAAAAAGAATTCTCACTGCCCCACGGCTATTCGGCCGAAACCTCTGAGGACTTGCCCACAGAGACTCACTATTGCCAGATGCTAGTTCAGCGGAACTAGCTTGTCTGCAGAGACTGGTTAAGGTACCAGATGCCCGTTCATAACTGCCCTTCTGGTTCGAGGGAAAGAACCACTACGGCAACCCCCCACGATGACTACATTTCTTGCCCGTTCTTGTCGGTTGCTCAGGCAGTGGAGAAACGGCTTGGGACCCGCCCTGCCTGGGAACCCCCCCTCTGGTCAACTACGCTCGGGTAGGAGAGATACGGCATTGGTAGCCGTCCTACCCGGGGACTCCATCCAACTCTTACCCGTCGCGGCCCATACGCACCTCATTTTGGCACTTTTCGTTCAATAAGTTTTGTTTTGTTTTAGGTAACCTTTAGGTTGCCAACCACATGCTATTTACATCCTGAAACATTTGGATGGTAAATTGCACAGTCTGCGAGACGGCTCGCACTGGTTCATTATTGGGGAGTGTGTCTTGTCCTAAAATTCGATTTTTGAAAAAAAATGAGGGAGTCACACATAGTGACCAATTATAAAGGGAGTAATTGGCACTAACGGACAGACAGACTATCATACAAGATATTAAACAAAGATAGTTACAGACTCTATGCTTGTTTCCACAGAACTCCAGAAGCTCCAGGACCGGAGAAGAGAAGAAAGAAAAGGAAAGAGAAGAGCCATGAGGACTTCCTTCACATGGATCAGCATCATCTTTATGGACATTTGGTTGCGCGTGAATGCGAACTCCATGACTTCAAGCCCCCAGCCGTTAATTTTTCACTTCCCCGCAGTACCCAGAGCCCAGTCACCAGCAACACCACATCATCTTGGTGTGCCAGGTTTATAACCTGGTTACTCCCTGTCCTATGTAATAGAAACCTTACTGGTATTAGCGATACTCTGCTGCATAGTGCAGACTATGCGTCTACGGAAATGGAGAAGGAGAGCCTACTGCCCTCGAACCCCGGTATATAGGATCAGATCCCCTATTTTCGGATACGACCAGACCCCCGACCCCCGCGATCTATAATAAAGAACATTCACTTGCGTTTATTGTAAATAAAGAAATGTAAAGAACTGTTCATGAGCAAATTGTACGATTCTGAGCTTGACTGCCAACCCAGGAAGACTGATGTATAAACTGCTATGATTTTGTTTGTATGGTTGAGAAAGGTAGGATAATGAAATGTTTAAGTGAGTGTAGTGTATGAAGAATAGTTAGAGGTTCCCAGTTTATTGTTTTGTAATGCACGTCCCTGTTTGACATAGCGCCCTTAGACTTGTTAGTTAAAATTTTTTTGCATAGCTATGGTCAGTGCAGGGGCCATGAAGGAAGTGCCCCCCCCCCAGGTCAGGGAATGGAAAGCAACATAGTTATGTGATCCTTCACGCTTCGCGTTAGGATCACAAGGAGGGAATGTAGCCACTTAAAATGGCCAACTCCCGATTTAAAATGGCGAACGGCAAAGGCTGATGGGAAAGTCAGCCAACAGGACAAAAACGAGCAGCTGCAGGTTGACTGTGTATTCACCTCTGGAAAGGCCAGACAAGATCGATACCAGCAACCATCAGCATAACAAAACACCAGCCATCTGCAGACTAATGAGCAATCCCCGGGAACAATGTGCAACATTTAGACACACAAAGCAAAACCAGACTCTTCGGCGCCAGCAGAAGCCTACACAATGGGAGGTGAACGACCACCTCAAGACCGCCCATCGATCAGGGAACCGCTCCAGCATTGGAGAAAATCGAACCAAGTGATTGGGACAAAGTCCAATCACTTGGGACCAGGTACAGGGTCCGCCCCGAAAGGCAGGAAGCCCCTCGGGACTATAAGAATTGAGCCCCACGTCCAAGTCGCTCTCTTCCACCGCTTCCAGCTTTCTTCACTCTTCAACAGCCGTTCAAAACTGTAAGTCTTACTTCAACGTTCGCTACGAGATAGGCGCTCCTAGCTGCCAATCTGTACCAACTTCGAATCCCGCAGGCTCAGAACCCGAACGAAAGGCCATTCGTTTCCCTGACCTGGTGGGCCAGTTCCAAGTTAAGTATTGGCCTGTTAGTCGTAGAAGTAGCTTAGACGTAGAATTTGTGCATGAGTAGTGGTTACTATGTATAATAAATGTGCTTTGATTTAAATCTTACTAAGCAGTGGATTGGATTATTGATCATTACTCGGACTTGAACCACGTGGCGGTATCATAAGGATACCTGGTGACTCAAGAGCAAAAGTGATAAAACAGAGCAATTAAACTAAGGCAAAGTTAGCAACAGGACATAGATTGAAGGTGCCAGGGGTAAAGTCCAGAGGAGATATGCGAGGGAAGTTTTTTTTTTTTTACACAGAGGGTAGTGGGTGCCTGGAACTCGCTGCCGGAGGAGATGATGGAAGCAGGGACGATAGTGATGTTTAAGGGGCGTCTTGACAAATCCATAAATAGGATGGGAATAGAGGGATACGGACCCCAGAAGTGTAGAACGTTTTAGTTCAGACAGGCACCATGATTGGTGCAGCTTGGACGGCTGAAGGGCCTGTTCCTGTGCTGTACTTGGAGGGCCGAAGGGTCTGTTCCTGTGCTGTCCAGCTTTTTGTTTTTTGTTCTTTGTTCTGGTAGTGTGGCGACCAGAATTGAACACTATTTTCCAAGTGCAGCCTAACTAAGGTTCTATACAGCTGCAACAGGACTTTCCAATTTTTAAACTCAATGCCCCGGCCGATGAAAGCAAGCATGTCGAATGCCTTCTTGACTACCTTCTCCACCTGTGCTGCCACTTTCAGTGACCTGTGTACCTGTACACCCTGATCCCTCTGCCTGTCAATACTCTGAAGGGTTCTGCTATTTACTGTACATTTCCCATCTGTATTAGACCTTTCAAAATGCATTACTTCACATTTGTCCAGATTAAACTCCACCCAAGCCTCTAACCCATCTATATCTTGCTGCATCCTCTGACAGTCCTCATCACGATCCACAATTCGCCAATCTTTGTGTCGTCCACAAACTTACAAATCAGACCAGTTACATTTTCCGTCACAGTTTTGGTCATCGGGAAACAAATGTTTTGAGAAGGTGGTGCAGTGGTTAGCACTGCTGCCTATGGCGCTGAGGACCCGGGTCACTGTCCATGTAGAGTTTGTACATTCTCCCTGTGTCTGAGTGGGTCTCACCCCCACAACCCAAAGATGTGCAGGGTCAGTGGATTGGCCACCCTAAATTGCCCCTTAATTGGATAAATAAATTGGGTACTCTAAATTTATTTTTTTAAAAGACAAATGTTTGAGAAAAGTAGCCCCGAGATGTGTGAAGCCATTGGCTCTGACTTGGACATTGAGACCCAGGCATCAGAGGTTTCCGATGTTGAGCAGGCCGGGGATCAGATGCCTGTGATGATACCCCGTGGGTGGTCAGCAAGGAAACGCCGTTCTCCGCGCGATACATTCCTCCTCCCCGATCCGGCCCCACTGGCACAGGAGATGCAGTTGCAAAGGACAGCAGGCACCCTCCTGTTGCACCTTCCTCAATTGAATGTTTGGACTTTGAGGGAGTAATGTTATAACCCTCACGAGACCTACAGGGAGGGTCCGATGAGGTTCCCTATAAACCTCGTGGAACATGAGCTCCCTCAATGAGGGGCAACGACTCATCAGCGGGGGAATTGATTACGGATAAAAGCTCGCCCAGATAGGAACCTTGGCAGAGATCTCCCGGCTGCGATCTGGATTGTGACCTGCAAATAGTTTGATTTAACAATAAATCTTTATTGTTATAATCTCGTACCTGACTCCTCTGTGACCACAAAACGTCAGTTCCTCCCTCCCACTAATCCCCATGTCCCAAGCATTTCTAGTACATTACTTGTGTCCTTCTTTGTGAAGACAGAACTAAAGTATGTATTAGTTGCTCAGCCATTTCTTTGTTCTTCATTCTAAATTCCCCTGTTTCTGACTGTAAGGGATCTACATTTGTCTTCACCAATCTTTCTCTTGTCACCTATTTCATATTCCTGTCTTGTCTGTGATCTGTAGCTCAGGTGCAATTTAGAACAGAATAAAAGGCTGTGTTAAAATTAATTTTTAACATTGCCTGTTACATAAAATACAACAATCTATTTGTTCCCTCATTAAAGATTTACATGCCTTTAGCCATTTTCATGTCTATAAGATTGTTTAGAAGTAGCTGAAGGCCATTAAATGTGAGAGTAGCTTCTTTTTTCATTGATTAACCCTGTGTCTTCTGATCATTAAGGGAACAATTGCTCTTGTTAATGTGCCATGGCATCTTAATGCATTGAGAAAGCTTTCTGCCAAACCAGAGGAAGCTGGTTCTCCTATCACTCAATCCCTTTGTTTTCCTAATGTCCCGCGTTGTTTCTCTCTACTGTTGATTCGTGAACTTCCTCAGTAGCCAATTCCATAAACTATCGTTCCGAGCAGAGCTTTCTTGCTCCAACAGCAGAATTTTACAGGCCCTCCCTCCCGCCAGTGAGATTTTCCATTCCGCTGAAGTCAGCTTGCCGTTTTCCCCACCCCTGCCACACCAGGGCAGTAAAATCCCATCCGGAGCTTCTCATTTTTTAGATTGTTTTCCCCAGTAATTTGATTTTTTAAATCATATCCTACCTCATAGTAAATAATTTACACCAATCCCAATTTAGAAGATTCCTGTTTGAACCTTGAAAATCTTTAGAACCATTACAGACCCACTGATATCCAAACAAAATCCACTGTAAATCCATTGAAATTCCAATTAATAGTCTCAGGTGACCATTGGCTGTTTTCCCCTTCGAGGGGGCGAGCTGATTGGTGGTGATGTAACCTGAGGGTCACCACACCTCAGACGAGAGGCAAGGGCCTTCATTAATAACCCGGTAGCACGGCGGAGAGCATGTGGTTAGCACTGTTGCTTCACACTGCCAGGGTCCCAGGTTCGATTCCGGCTTGGGTCACTGTCTGTGTGGAGTCTGCACATCCTCCCCGTGTCTGTGTGGGTTTCCTCCGGGTGCTCCGGTTTCCTCCCACAAGTCCCGAAAGACGTGCTTGTTAGGTGAATTGGACATTCTGAATTCTCCTTCAGTGTACCCGAACAGGCGCCGGAATGTAGTGACGGGGCTTTTCACAATAACTTTGTTACTGTGTTAATGTAAGCCTACTTGTGACAATATAGATTATTATTATAATAACCTCAGCCGGTACGAGAATTGAACCCACACTACTGGTCTCGCTCTGCATCATGAACCAGCTGGCCAGCCTCCTGAGCTAAACCGGCCCCCAATAATTCCAATTAAAAATTCCAATTATATTATCTGTAAATCCACTTATATTCCAATCAAATCAATCGGAATCCCCTGAAACCTGTCGCATTACAAGAGGGTAAGTCTAAGTTCCACTGAATATTGCTCATGGTGTAAAATCTTATACTCTGAATCATTTTTCATCTTTGTGTCTTTACCCTTTTCTTTCAAGGGTAATGAAATTATTCCATGAACAACGGGATGCAATAGTCCAGATGGACAATTGTGTAATCACCAGCGATACACCATTGAGAGATTTTACTCTATTCTGCAGTTGTAACCTAAGATTTATTTTCTGGTGAATCGACGGAATCGGAATATTGCACTGAGAGCTTCTCAGATTAATCCACCACAATTTGCAGATTCACATGATCTTGATTTGTTTTCTATTCCATTATGAGAAACTTCAGATCTTGATTTCCTCACTCGAATCTTTGAAAACTTATTTTTGTGTCTTTAATGACGATTTCAGTCCTGACGGTGTTATGACCATTAGATGCTGTGACACCTGTAGTTTATGTATCACCACCCCCCCCCCCCCCCCCCTCACCCCCCCCCCCCCCCCCCCCCCCCCCGGGTGAAGCGCAGATCGGGAACCCCTGTGCCAATGAACAACCTGAGCAGAGGAGCAATCTCGTTCCAACTTGAGAAACATTCATTTCTGTTTTGTTTTTCCAGTTCATAGCTGAGTAATTGAAACCACGTCCATGGTAAACTACAGACTTCAACACCAAAATCTCCTGCTCCTGCCAACAGTGAATCATGGGAGGGGAGGGGTAATTAAAAATCAGTTTGCTCTCTGTGGGACACGAGGGCAAAGTTCTCCCCAAGCCCCCGCCCGCCAGTTCAATGGCAGGCGAGGGGGGAGGATTTGGTGGGAGTGTAACAAATCGGTTTCATGCTGCTGTCAATTTCCGGCGGTATCTCCCATTGGTGCCTATCGCAGACTGGGAATCCCATTGGACCCGGCATGAAACTGATGTGCATCCCACCAACAGGGGGCGGGATTCTCTAATCCCGTGGCAAAGTGTCCATGTTGTTGTAAACGCCGTCGCGTTTTACGACGGCGTGAACGGGCCGACCCGACGACTAATTCTATCCGCTGACGGGGCCAGCATGGCAGTGGAGTGGTTCATCCGCTCCAACTGCTGATCGCAGCGAGAATGGGCACTGCGGGATCCATGCATGCACGGTGGCTTCCATCAACATGCTGGCCCCAATGCAACATTGCGCAGAACTACAGGGGCCAGCGCATAGGAAAGGAAGCCCCCAGTCGGAGAGGCCGGCCCACCCCATGCCGAGGATCGGGGGGGGGGGGCCCGTAGCGCGGCCCCCGACCGGCCTCGCACCAACCATACCGTGTCAATGGCAGCGATTCTCCAATTCGCGCCGGTCGCGGGGATTCTCCGGCCCAGCCCCGGGCTGAGAGAATCCCGCCCAGGGTGCGCATGGAGACCCCACAACCCACCCTGATTCACGGCGACTTCAGTGGAACAACAATCTGGAACAATGTGGCTTGCAGAGGTTGGGCCTCACCTGAAGAATGCCTGGCCGTGCCTACGGAGTTTGAAATGCAGGCTGACGGCAACCCCGGACCCTGGACCTCGGACCCCGGAACCCCCAGACCCCGGACCCTGGACCCCAGACCCCAGACCCCAGACCCCGGACCCTGGACCCCAGACCCCAGGCCCCAGACCCCGGACCCTGGACCCTGGACCCCGGAACCCCCAGACCCCGGACCCTGGACCCCGGACCCCAGAACCCCCAGACCCCAGACCCCGGACCCCAGATCCTGTTCCCCAGACCCCAGACCCGGGACCCCAGACCCCGGATCCCAGACCCCAGACCCAAGACCCCGGACCCCAGACCCCAAACCCCAGACCCCAGACCCCAGACCCCAGACCCCGGACCCTGGACATCGGACCCACCCAGACTCCAGACCCCAGACTCCGGACCCTGGACCCCAGACCCCAGACCCGGGACCCCAGACCCCGGACCCCAGATCCCGGACCCAAGACCCCAGACCCCAGACCCCAGACCCCAGACCCCGGACCCTGGACATCGGACCCACCCAGACTCCAGACCCCAGACTCCCAAACCCAGTCCCCAGACCCCAGACCCAGACCCTGGACCCCAGACCCCGGACCCTGGACCCCAGACCCCAGACCCGGGACCCCAGACCCCGGACCCCAGATCCCGGACCCAAGACCCCAGACCCCAGACCCCAGACCCCGGACCCTGGACCCCGGACCCCAGATCCCGGACCCAAGACCCCAGACCCCAGACCCCAGACCCCGGACCCTGGACCCCAGACCCCAGACTCCAGACCCCGGACCCCAGATCCCATTCCCCAGACCCCAGACCCGGGACCCCAGACAACGGACCCCAGACCACCACAACAGTGGGTGGGGGGAGCATCTATAAGCCGATATCCCAGATTTTGTGTCATCGTGGAGATCTATCTTCCAGCCTCAACATGTTCTTGGAAATCTATCGTACGGCTCACCGGCTCACCGATCACCGGCTCACAGATCACCGGCTCACAGCACGTTTCTCACCACATTGTGCGTCAGTCTGTGCAAAAGGAATTGTGGGTGTGAGCCAGGCCGTCATACTGGACGGGTGGGCTGGGGAATGCCGCCGGCATTTTGAATCCTGAGACCGGGGTGCCCCTTTTACAGGACGCCCCGATCTCTGATTTCGCAAGAAAACCAGAACCTGCCATTCACACGGAGCTTCCCCACGCGCACCTGGCAACTTCCCCATGGCCCCCCCTCACCAACTTAAAGGGACTCCCTCCCCCCCAGTGGATTTCCCCAAAGGGGACTCTTGACACTGCCCCCGGCACAGTGCAAGGATGCCAGTGATGCCACATTCCGATGGGGACATTCCCAATTTAAATATATTGAAGTGAGGTTCCTGACCTTCCTCAGGACGGGAATCTCGTTACGTTACTGATGGCAAAAATCGGGGAAAAAAATCTAACTGTTGCGATTTCCGTTTCCAGCTCCGGCAGGATTTTGTTCATTTTGCCGTTTGCACTCGTGGTGAACACGGTGCAAAATCCACCTCACAATGGCAGGTTAAAGGTGGATCGAGTGTCCTTTGGAACCGTTAGGATCTCATTTGCATCTCATGAATGCTCATTAAAAGGTCAACTCACTTGAAGCTATATTTCCTCCAAATTGAAGACACCACCAGTGGGAATTTAGAAAGGTCACTTACACAACTGCACCGCGAAGACCCAATGAGGTCAACTTCTTCCTGGAGTTTAAGGACTGTAGATGCTGCTTTCACCTTCCCCTTGGATCATTACCAAGCAATATCAGCCGTCTGTAACACAAGCTGTGCCAAGGTTAGACAAAGGGGGGGGGGTGAGACCATTGCAGGAATGTTTTGGAGGGGGGGCTGCAAGGGGATGGGGGGCTGAGAGGAGTCAACGAGCAGAGTGAAAGGGTCTTGGGGGAATTCTCCCAGCTCGGGCTCAGTCCCATGGCGGGTACAAGGATGGTGAGGGTGTCCACACTGCAGAGGCTCACAGGAAACCACAGTATATCATCCGGCTCCTCATTAACTCTACACCTGAAGGTGGGGCCGTATCGATTTTGGGGTGGGCGTGATTGCTCATGTTCTGCTGTCACACCTGGTTGTCAAATTTAATAGGCACTCAACATCAGTGACCCCCCATTGAAGAGAGAAGATGGATCTCCAGGAACAGGCTGAGGCTGGAAGATGGACCTGGTGACAAAGGCCACCTCTTTAGAAAGCTGCTCACCCCCCAACCTCAACAATGACCCCAACCCACCCTCACTCCCCCACCAACACATTTGCAGCTTACATGGGGCCTTGTCCATTATTGCTGCTTCTGTGGGTGCTGCTGGCTCTGAAGAGATGTCAATAATTTGCTTGGCTGGCAGCTCCGGAGGTGGAATTGGACCCCAGCATCAGACAGCGAAATACCAGAGAGCCATTGAATTACACTGGAATTTCTGGAAATCTCATGTTAAATTCTGCCTGATGTCACTGATTTCCACACGTGCAGCCATCGGTTCAGTCCTACCCCTTGTCCAAAACTAATTTACCATCTTGTATACATTCCCAACCTGACAGGAAAAATCCACTTTTAACTTGTTATGTCATAAAGATTGTTCTCATATTGCACCCAGGGACACTCCCTCCCTTCATTGCCTCTCCTCCATTTCCATGGCACTCGCTGTTCCCTTGCCTCCACTGACCCTGCTTGTCCTTGGTAGCGTTTTCAGTGTTATCCAATATTGTATATGGAATCTATCTGACATCCTTTCTTACTCTGCTCATCTTCCCCCTCACCTGCTGATATCATCTTGCTGTTGTTTTCTCATCACGTCGCACAGTTAGATGGCAAGGTAGCACAGTGGTTAGCACCGTTGCTTCACAGTGTCAGGATCCCAGGTTCGATTCCCACTTGGGTCACTGTCTGTGCGGAGTCTGCACATTCTCCCCGTGTCTGCGTGGGTTTCCTCCGGGTGCTCCGGTTTCCTCCCATAAGTCCCGAAAGATGTGCTTGTTAGGTGAATTGGACATTCTGAATTCTCCCCCAGTGTACCCGAACAGGCGCCGGAATGTGGCGACTCGGGGCTTTTCACAATAACGTCATTGCAGTGTTAATGTGAGCCTACTTGTGACACTAATAAAGATTATTATCTGTGACACTTTCTCCTTTCCGATTTCCACAGAGACACCTTCATTTACCACCCCTTCATCTGCCTCAGTCAACCTGAATTCAATACCCACTGGTCTCTCCATGTGTTTCTCTCTGCTCTCTGATGCTGCTGCCTATACTCTCAGATCTTAATTAATAGCAAAAACCGTATTGAACCTTCACAGCATTGACCATAATCAACAGAAAACTACAACAATGTGCATTGTACAGTGCCTTGAACACAGTAAAACTCTCCACCCAGTTTGATACAATCAGGTTGTAGAATGCATTTCACGGGTCATTCTATTTTGAACAGAAGTCACTCTTTAAATGTCTTGGAATATGAAATGAAATGAAAATCGCTTATTGTCAGAAGTAGGCTTCAAATGAAGTTACTGTGAAAGTCGTCACATTCCGGTGCCTGTTCGGGGAGGCTGGTACGGGAATTGAACCGTGCTGCAGGCCTGCCTTGGTCTGCTTTCAAAGTCAGTGATTTAGCCCTGTGCTAAACCAGCCCCTTCAATATTTATGTATGTTTATGGATATTTATGTTACCGTGGTATTGGAATTCTAATTGTTGTTACTTCAGTGACTGCTTTGTCTCAATCAGCATTTTGAAGTGAGAAAGTGCTCACTGACAGCACTTACCTTTCAGGTGACTTCTGGAATGATGTTTAATTGCACCAATAAGCAAAAGCTGGGCTCCAGATCCACTGGTAATGCCTGTTACTCCCAGACTTCAGTCAGGTAATCTGGAAACAAAATAACAACAATATAGTAAAATGGCACCTCCTTCAATATAAACTAGAGATTCTTTCTGTGCAGAGAGGGCGAAACGAGACAACACTTTCATCCCAGGTAAACATGATCAGTTCTGGGTAGTGGGCCACAGTCATGGTAACAGCTGAGTGTATAAATGAATAATGAGCTATTTGATCCATTCTGAGCTGCACAAAGCATCAGGTGAACAATTGGGAGAAGCTGTTTATTCCAAGGCCTGTTTAAGATGATCCAACAAGACAATCTTTAAAAGTTCTGAGCACCACAACAGCTATGTTAACAAAATATAATTGAAAAATAAATATGGAGCATAACTAAATAGGTTAATATAACAAACTCCGTTATTCTTTAGAGTTTTATTCTGAGCATAAACCACAGCAAATACATCAAGATACAGTTTTAATCTTTTCCTTTTATATTAAATTAAAACTGCAATCATCTTCCAAATTAGTGGGAAAGATCAAAAGTCATTCTTCACACTCCTCCTGGGCTGTAGGCAGTCAGGTTTCGGGCTGGATCCGGGGCTGTAGGCAGTCAGGTTTCGGGCTGGATCCGGGGCTGTAGGCAGTCAGGTTTCGGGCTGGATCCGGGGCTGTAAGCAGTCAGGTTTCGGTCCTGCTCCTGGGCTGTAAGCAGTCAGGTTTCAGGCTGGATCCGGGGCTGTAAGCAGTCAGGTTTCGGGCTGGATCCGGGGCTGTAGGCAGTCAGGTTTCGGGCTGGATCCGGGGCTGTAGGCAGTCAGGTTTCGGGCTGGATCCGGGGCTGTAGGCAGTCAGGTTTCGGGCTGGATCCGGGGCTGTAAGCAGTCAGGTTTCGGTCCTGCTCCTGGGCTGTAAGCAGTCAGGTTTCAGGCTGGATCCGGGGCTGTAAGCAGTCAGGTTTCGGGCTGGATCCGGGGCTGTAGGCAGTCAGGTTTCGGGCTGGATCCGGGGCTGTAGGCAGTCAGGTTTCGGGCTGGATCCGGGGCTGTAGGCAGTCAGGTTTCGGGCTGGATCCGGGGCTGTAAGCAGTCAGGTTTCGGGCTGGATCCGGGGCTGTAAGCAGTCAGGTTTCGGTCCTGCTCCTGGGCTGTAAGCAGTCAGGTTTCAGGCTGGATCCGGGGCTGTAAGCAGTCAGGTTTCGGGCTGGATCCGGGGCTGTAGGCAGTCAGGTTTCAGGCTGGATCCGGGGCTGTAAGCAGTCAGGTTTCAGGCTGGATCCGGGGCTGTAGGCAGTCAGGTTTCAGGCTGGATCCGGGGCTGTAGGCAGTCAGGTTTCGGGCTGGATCCGGGGCTGTAAGCAGTCAGGTTTCGGGCTGGATCCGGGGCTGTAAGCAGTCAGGTTTCGGTCCTGCTCCTGGGCTGTAAGCAGTCAGGTTTCAGGCTGGATCCGGGGCTGTAAGCAGTGTGGCAAATGTATTATGCCAATAATCCATCATTGTATTTGTATCTGTGCTATGCTGTTGCCATTGTATGGCATTATCCATAGGGGAACATGTGGGGGCCTGTATGGGCTCCGCCCATAGCTCTCCCATAGTCTTGAGGATAGACAAGTCCCCCGGGCCTGACGGGATATATCCAAGGATTCTATGGGAAGCAAGAGATGAAATTGCAGAGCCGTTGGCAATGATCTTTTCGTCCTCACTGTCAACAGGGGTGGTACCAGGGGATTGGAGAGTGGCGAATGTCATGCCCCTGTTCAAAAAAGGGACTAGGGATAACCCTGGGAATTACAGGCTAGTTAGTCTTACTTCGGTGGTAGGCAAAGTAATGGAAAGGGTACTGAAGGATAGGATTTCTGAGCATCTGGAAAGACACTGCTTGATTAGGGATAGTCAGCACGGATTTGTGAGGGGTAGGTCTCGCCTTACAAGTCTTATTGAATTCTTTGAGGAGGTGACCAAGCATGTGGATGAAGGTAAAGCAGTGGATGTAGTGTACATGGATTTTAGTAAGGCATTTGATAAGGTTCCCCATGGTAGGCTTATGCAGAAAGTAAGGAGGCATGGGATAGTGGGAAATTTGGCCAGTTGGATAACGAACTGGCTAACCGATAGAAGTCAGAGAGTGGTGGTGGATGGTAAATATTCAGCCTGGATCCCAGTTACCAGTGGCGTACCGCAGGGATCAGTTCTGGGTCCTCTGCTGTTTGTGATTTTCATTAATGACTTGGATGAGGGAGTTGAAGGGTGGGTCAGTAAATTTGCAGACGATACGAAGATTGGTGGAGTTGTGGATAGTGAGGAGGGCTGTTGTCGGCTGCAAAGAGACATAGATAGGATGCAGAGCTGGGCTGAGAAGTGGCAGATGGAGTTTAACCCTGAAAAGTGTGAGGTTGTCCATTTTGGAAGGACAAATATGAATGCGGAACACAGGGTTAACGGTAGAGTTCTTGGCAATGTGGAGGAGCAGAGAGATCTTGGGGTCTATGTTCATACATCTTTGAAAGTTGCCACTCAAGTGGATAGAGCTGTGAAGAAGGCCTATGGTGTGCTCGCGTTCATTAACAGAGGGATTGAATTTAAGAGCCGTGAGGTGATGATGCAGCTGTACAAAACTTTGGTAAGGCCACATCTGGAGTACTGTGTACAGTTCTGGTCGCCTCATTTTAGGAAGGATGTGGAAGCTTTGGAAAAGGTGCAAAGAAGATTTACCAGGATGTTGCCTGGAATGGAGAGTAGGTCTTACGAGGAACGGTTGAGGGTGCTAGGCCTTTTCTCATTAGAACGGAGAAGGATGAGGGGCGACTTGATAGAGGTTTATAAGATGATCAGGGGAATAGATAGAGTAGACAGTCAGAGACTTTTTCCCCGGGTGGAACAAACCATTACAAGGGGACATAAATTTAAGGTGAAAGGTGGAAGATATAGGAGGGATATCAGAGGTAGGTTCTTTACCCAGAGAGTAGTGGGGGCATGGAATGCACTGCCTGTGGAAGTAGTTGAGTCGGAAACATTAGGGACCTTCAAGCAGCTATTGGATAGGTACATGGATTACGGTAAAATGATATAGTGTAGATTTATTTGTTCTTAAGGGCAGCACAGTAGCATTGTGGATAGCACAATGCTTCACAGCTCCAGGGTCCCAGGTTCGATTCCGGCTTGGGTCACTGTCTGTGCGGAGTCTGCTCGTCCTCCCCGTGTCTGCGTGGGTTTCCTCCGGGTGCTCCGGTTTCCTCCCACGGTCCAAAGATGTGCAGGTTAGGTGAATTGGCTAATGATAAATTGCCCTTAATGTCCAAAATTGCCCTTGGTGTTGGGTGGAGGTGTTGAGTTTGGGTAGGGTGCTCTTTCCAGGAGCCGGTGCAGACTCAAAGGGCCGAATGGCCTCCTTCTGCACTGTAAATTCAATGATAATCTATGATTAATCTAGGACAAAGGTTCGGCACAACATCGTGGGCCGAAGGGCCTGTTCTGTGCTGTATTTTCTATGTTCTATGTTCTATGTTCTTCCCCTTGAAGGGAGGTACAAAGAGCAGTCGACCTGTAGGTGGTTCTCAGTATTGGATCATTCGCAGGCAGGCACTGTTCTAAGTTGATTAAAGCCACGGTTTACTTCTATCCCGTCTCGAGAGAATTGATGGTCGCATCAATTTAATCAACTTAAACGCAACTATGGAATTGGCCCTCAAACCTGGCCAACTGGAACTCGATCCGCAGGCCGCAAAGGCGAAATAATTTTTTTCGCACTGGCTCCGCTGTTTCAAGGCCTATCTCGCAGCCTCCTCCACGCACGGGTGAGCCATCGAATCTCTGTTCAACTCGACAAGGCCTCCTCCTAGGCAGACGCCCTCGCGATGCTCGAACTCCTCTATGTACGGCCCGTGAATGAGCTCTACGTGCGACACATCCTCACCACTCGCCGCCAGCGCCCTGGGGAATCACTAGAAGACTGCCTACGCGACCTCAAAGCCCTCGCATGCAGCTACAACTACCAGGCCGTTACGCCCACTCAACATATGGAACTCGCCGCCCGAGACGTCTACGTGGTGGGAGTCCGGTCCAACTACGTGAGACAGCGCCGACTCGAAAAGGGGGCCCTGTACCTGGATCAGACGGGAAAGTTAGCCTCCTCGCTGGAAGTAGTGTTCCAGAGCCTTAGCGCGTTCCCGGCTGACCACGCGACCCCCTCGTGGACCCCCGACCAAAGACTACCCCAGGCCTGTGCCGCGCGGCCGCCCGCCCACCATGGGGGCTACCCTGCTATTTCTGCAGCCAGTCCCAACACCCCCGGCAGCGCTGCCCGGCCCGCAACGCGAACTGCAGCAGCTGCGGGAGAAAAGGACATTTCGCAAAAGTCTGCCTGGCCAGGTCTAGGAACTCTAATTCACAGGCCCGATCCTCAGACTCACAGGCCCGCAGAGCCCGCAGTGTGGCAGCGTGTCTGCCGACTCCGCCCCCTGTAGACGCGTCATCAGCCTCGTGCTATCCATGGGGGCAGCCATCTTCCAGCCCTTACAGCACGTGCGACTCACGGGGGCCGCCATCTTGGCCATCCTCCCCCACTCGGCCGGCCACGTGCGATCCATGGGGGCCGCCATCTTGGTTGCCATTTTCCTCACCGCCCACCACGCTCGACCAACGGGGGCCGCCATCTTGGCCGCCATCTGCTACGCCGCTCGACGCGTATGATCAACAAGGGCAGCCATCGCGGAACCGCTCCAGCACCTCCGAACACGCCGGCTACCCGCAACGCAGCGCGGTCACCCTGGACCAGTCGCGACTCAAACACCTCCGGAGCACCATGATGACCGTCCGGGTAAATGGGCACGAGAGGCCTTGCCTCTTCAACTCAAGGGAGCACAGAGAGCTTCATTCACCCGGACATGGTAAGACGCTGCTCGCTCCCAATTTTCCCGGCACACCAAACCATTTCCCTCGCCTCTGGGTCACACTCGGTGCAAATCCGAGGGTGCACTACCGCAACCCAGCAATACAGGGCGCCGAGTACGCCAATTTTAAATTATATGTGCTCCCAGACCTCTGCGCTCCTCTCCTGTTGGGACTAGATTTCCAATGCAACCTCAGGAGCTTAACCCTGAAGTTCAGGGTGCCCCTACCCCCACTCACCGTATGCAGCCTCACCGCCGACTGCAAACCAGTCGCCACCAGAAGCAGGCGGCATAGCATACAGGACAGGACTTTTATCAGGTCCGAGGTCCAGCGACTCTTGCGGGAGGGAGTCATCGAGGCAGCAATAGCCCCTGGAGAGCTCAGGTGGTGGTCGTCAAGACCGGGGAAAAGAACCGGATGGTTGTAGATTACAGCCAAACCATAAACCGGTTTACGCACCTTGATGTGTACCCCCTTCCCTGGATTGCAGACATGGTAAACCGGATCGCACACTACCGGGTGTTCTCCACGATGGATCTGAAGGCTGCGTACCACCAGCTCCCAATCCGCCCGGAGGACCGCCACTCCACGGCTTTTGAGGCAGACGGCCGCCTTTTCCACTTCCTCCGGGTCCCCTTTGGCGTCACAAAGGGGGTTTCGGTGTTCCAAAGAACAATGGACCGAATGGTGGACCAGTATGGGCCGCAGGCCACATTTCCGTACTTGGACAACATCACCATCTGCGGCCATGATCAGCAGGACCACAACATCAACCTCCACAGATTTCTCCAAACTGCCCAAACCCTAAACCTCACGTACAACAAGGAGAAATGCGTTTTCTGCACAACCAGACTAGCCATCCTCGGCTCTGTCGTGGAAAACGGGGTCCCAGGGCCAGACCCTGACCGTATGCGCCCCCTCCTGCAACTTCCCCTCCCCCACTACCCCAAGGCCCTGAAGAGGTGCCTCGGGTTCTTTTCATATTACGCCCAGTGGGTCCCCAACTATGCGGACAAAGCCCGCCCACTAATCAAGGCCACCATCTTTCCACTGGCGACTGAGGCCCGCCAGGCCTCCAGCTGCATCAAGGCGGACATCACCAAAGCCGCGATGTGCGCGGTGGACGAGTCCGTCCCCTTCCAGGTGGAGAGCGACGCATCAGAGGTCGCCCTCGCCACTACCCTCAATCAAGCAGGCAGACTGGTAGGTTTTTTTCGCGCACCCTCACCACCTCCGAAATTCGGTACTCCTCAGTCGAAAAAGAGGCCCAAGCCATCATGGAGGATTCCGCACCTTTGGGGCGACCCGACGCCGGAGTGGTTCATGCCACTCCATCCCGCCGGGACCCCCCGCCCCGCCGGGTAGGGGAGAATCCTGCCCTGTATCTTGTCGGCCGTCGTGGTGCGCCACGTAGGCATACTGAGGGTTGGCGTGAAGGAGCTGGGCCCTCTCGACCAGGGGGTCGGACTTATGGCTGCTCACGTGCTTTCGGAGGAGGACAGGCCTCGGTGTTGTCAGCCAGGACGGAAGCGAAACCCCGGAGGTGGATTTCTTGGGGAAGACAAATAGGCGGTCATGAGGGGTCTCGTTCGTGGCTGTGCAGAGGAGCGACCTAATGGAGTGGAGCGCGTCGGGGAGGACCTCCTGCCAGCGGGAAACTGGGAGACTTCTAGACCGTAGGGCCAGAAGGACAGCCTTCCAAACCGTCTCCCTCTCCGCCTGTCCGTTTCCCCGGGGGTTGTAGCTGGTAGTCCTGCTTGAGGCAATGCCCTTACCGAGCAGGTACTGACGCAGCTCGTCGCTCATAAACGAGGAGCCCCGGTCACTGTGGACGTAAGTAGGGAAACCGAACCGGGTGAAGATGCTGTGCAGGGCCTTAATGACAGTGGCCGCGGTCATGTTGGGACACGGGATGGCAAAGGGGAAACGGGAGTACTCGTCAACGTTAAGAAAATACCTATAATTATGCATCTATATCGGAGAGACCAAATGCAGACTGGGTGATCGCTTTGCTGAGCATCTTCAGGACCCTGACCTTCCCGTTGCTTGCCATTTTACCACAAGATCCCGCTCCCATGCCCACATGTCTGTCCTTGGCCTGCTGCAATGTTCCAGTGAAGCTCAACGCAAACTGGAGGAACAACATCTCATCTTCCGGTTAGGCACGCTGCAGCCTTCCGGTCTCAACATTGAATTCAACAACTTCAGATGATCAGCTCTACCCCACCTCAACCCTTTTGTTCTCATTTCATTTCAACTGTTTCTTACCATTTCTTTCTTTCTTGTCTTTCTTAATTTATATTTAAACCCCCCCCCCCAATCTTATCCACCTTTCCTTACCCTTTCTCCTCTTTGCTTCCCCCTTCCCCTCCCCTCCCCCAACATCTACAGTTCATCCTCTGATGTTAGTTTCCCTGCAGTTTGGCCTTTCACATCTTTTGTTCTCTCTGGGGACTGCCATTAGCACTCTTTCCCCTTGGAGTCGATTTCAGCGGGAGCGGAGCAGGTTAGTCAATTTCAGCGGGAGCAGTGCGCAAGTGATTTCTGGGAGGTAAGTTTCTCCTTTAAAAACACTTGTCTTTGCAGGAGCAGGCCAGTCGATTTCAGCGGGAGCGGTGCATTTCTGGGAGACCTTCACAGGAGCAGGCTAGTCAATTTCAGCGGTCAATTTCACTTACCTGGTCCCGTTTTCGGTCCCTCTTTGCTGTTTTTTTTTAATTTTAGAGTTTAAGGCGGGAACAGGAAGTTCGACCCGCGGACTTCTGGGAAGACCCACACCAATAAATTCTGGTGGAGAGGAAACCCGAGACACTACACGTGTAGTGTCTCCCACCCGCCCTCCTCCTCTAACCTAATAATAAAAACCATTGGTGTGAGGTAAGTACCATATTTTATTATTATTATTATTTTAAAAAAAATTTAATTTAGTTGTTAGCCAGATCTTGGTAGAAAGTTAGAGGGATGGTAGGGAAGGGAGTGCAATGTTCCTCCTGCAGGATGTTTGAGTAGATGTACGAGGCAAGTTTTTTACGCAGAGGGTAGTGGGTGCCTGGAACTCGCTACCGGAGGAGGTAGTGGAAGCAGGGACGATAGGGACATTTAAGGGGCATCTTGACAAATATATGAATAGGATGGGAATAGAAGGATACGGACCCAGGAAGTGTAGAAGATTGTAGTTTAGTCGGGCAGCATGGTCGGCACGGGCTTGGAGGGCTGAAGGGCCGAAGGGCCTGTTCCTGTGCTGTACATTTCTTTGTTCTTTGAGGTGAGGGATACCGTTAGTGTCCCTGCTGATTTTACCTGCAGGAAGTGCTGCCATCTCCAGCTCCTCCAAGACCGAGTTAGGGAACTGGAGCTGGAGTTGGAAGAACTTATGATCATTCGGGAGGCAGAGGGGGTCATAGACAGCAGTTTCAGGGAATTAGTTACACAAAAGATTGGAGATAGATGGGTAACTGTAAGAGGGACTGGGAAGAAGCAGTCAGTGCAGGGATACCCTGTGGTCGTTCCCCTGAGAAACAAGTATACCGCTTTGGATACTTGTGGGGGGGGGGACTTACCAGGGGTAAGCCATGGGGTACGGGCTTCTGGCACGGAGTCTGTCCCTGTTGCTCAGAAGGGAAGGGGGGAGAGGAGCAGAGCATTAGTAATTGGGGACTCGATAGTCAGGGGCACAGATAGGAGATTTTGTGGGAGCGTGAGAGACTCACGTTTGGTATGTTGCCTCCCAGGTGCAAGGGTACGTGATGTCTCGGATCGTGTTTTCCGGGTCCTTAAGGGGGAGGGGGAGCAGCCCCAAGTCGTGGTCCACATTGGCACTAACGACATAGGTAGGAAAGGGGACAAGGATGTCAGGCAGGCTTTCAGGGAGCTAGGATGGAAGCTCAGAACTAGAACAAACAGAGTTGTTATCTCTGGGTTGTTGCCCGTGCCACGTGATAGTGAGATGAGGAATAGGGAGAGAGAGCAATTAAACACGTGGCTACAGGGATGGTGCAGGCGGGAGGGATTCAGATTTCTGGATAACTGGGGCTCTTTCTGGGGAAGGTGGGACCTCTACAGACAGGATGGTCTACATCTGAACCTGAGGGGCACAAATATCCTGGGGGGGAGATTTGTTAGTGCTCTTTGGGGGGGTTTAAACTAATGCAGCAGGGGCATGGGAACCTGGATTGTAGTTTTAGGGTAAGGGAGAATGAGAGTATAGAGGTCAGGAGCACAGATTTGACGTCGCAGGAGGGGGCCAGTGTTCAGGTAGGTGGTTTGAAGTGTGTCTACTTCAATGCCAGGTGTATACGAAATAAGGTAGGGGAACTGGCAGCATGGGTTGGTACCTGGGACTTTGATGTTGTGGCCATTTCGGAGATATGGATAGAGTAAGGACAGGAATGGATGTTGCAGGTTCCGGGGTTTAGGTGTTTTAGTAAGCTCAGAGAAGGAGGCAAAAGAGGGGGAGGTGTGGCGCTGCTAGTCAAGAGCAGTATTACGGTGGCGGAGAGGATGCTAGATGGGGACTCATCTTCCGAGGTAGTATGGGCTGAGGTTAGAAACATGAAAGGAGAGGTCACCCTGTTGGGAGTCTTCTATAGGCCTCCAAATAGTTCTAGGGATGTAGAGGAAAGGATGGCGAAGATGATCCTGGATAAGAGCGAAAGTAACAGGGTAGTTATTATGGGAGACTTTAACTTTCCAAATATTGACTGGAAAAGATATAGTTCGAGTACATTAGATGGGTCGTTTTTTGTACAGTGTGTGCAGGAGGGTTTCCTGACACAATATGTTGACAGGCCAACAAGAGGCGAGGCCACGTTGGATTTGGTTTTGGGTAATGAACCAGGCCAGGTGTTGGATTTGGAGGTAGGAGAGCACTTTGGGGACAGTGACCACAATTCGGTGACGTTTACGTGAATGATGGAAAGGGATAAGTATACACCGCAGGGCAAGAGTTATAGCTGGGGGAAGGGCAATTATGATGCCATTCGACATGACTTGGGGGGGATAAGGTGGAGAAGTAGGCTGCAAGTGTTGGGCACACTGGATAAGTGGAGCTTGTTCAAGGATCAGCTACTGCGTGTTCTTGATAAGTATGTACCGGTCAGGCAAGGAGGAAGGCGTCGAGCGAGGGAACCCTGGTTTACCAAAGAAGTGGAATCTCTTGCTAAGAGGAAGAAGGAGGCCTGTGTGAAGATGAGGTGTGAAGTTTCAGTTGGGGCGATGGATAGTTACAAGGTAGCGAGGAAGGATCTAAAGAGAGAGCTAAGACGAGCAAGGAGGGGATATGAGAAGTATTTGGCAGGTAGGATCAAGAAAACCCAAAAGCTTTCTATCGGTATGTCAGGAATAAGCGAATGACTAGGGAAAGAGTAGGACCAGTCAAGGACAGGGATGGGAAGTTGTGTGTGGAGTCTGAAGAGATAGGCGAGATACTAAATGAATATTTTTCGTCAGTATTCACTCAGGAAAAAGATAATGTTGTGGAGGAGAATGCTGAGACCCAGGCTAATAGAATAGATGGCATTGAGGTACGTAGGGAAGAGGTGTTGGCAATTCTGGACAGGCTGAAAATAGATAAGTCCCTGGGTCCTGATGGGATTTATCCTAGGATTCTCTGGGAGGCCAGGGAAGAGATTGCTGGACCTTTGGCTTTGATTTTTATGTCATCATTGGCTACAGGAATAGTGCCAGAGGACTGGAGGATAGCAAATGTGGTCCCTTTGTTCAAAAAGGGGAGCAGAGACAACCCCGGCAACTATAGACCGGTGAGCCTCACGTCTGTAGTGGGTAAAGTCTTGGAGGGGATTATAAGAGACAAGATTTATAATCATCTAGATAGGAATAATATGATCAGGGATAGTCAGCATGGCTTTGTGAAGGGTAGGTCATGCCTCACAAACCTTATCGAGTTCTTTGAGAAGGTGACTGAACAGGTAGACGAGGGTAGAGCAGTTGATGTGGTGTATATGGATTTCAGCAAAGCGTTTGATAAGGTTCCCCACGGTAGGCTATTGCAGAAAATACGGAGGCTGGGGATTGAGGGTGATTTAGAGATGCGGATCAGAAATTGGCTAGCTGAAAGAAGACAGAGGGTGGTGGTTGATGGGAAATGTTCAGAATGGAGTTCAGTTACAAGTGGAGTACCACAAGGATCTGTTCTGGGGCCGTTGCTGTTTGTTATTTTTATCAATGACCTAGAGGAAGGCGCAGAAGGGTGGGTGAGTAAATTTGTAGACGATACTAAAGTCGGTGGTGTTGTCGATAGTGTGGAAGGATGTAGCAGGTTACAGAGGGATATAGATAAGCTGCAGAGCTGGGCTGAGAGGTGGCAAATGGAGTTTAATGTAGAGAAGTGTGAGGTGATTCACTTTGGAAGGAATAACAGGAATGCAGAATATTTGGCTAATGGTAAAGTTCTTGGAAGTGTGGATGAGCAGAGGGATCTAGGTGTCCATGTACATAGATCCCTGAAAGTTGCCACCCAGGTTGATAGGGTTGTGAAGAAGGCCTATGGAGTGTTGGCCTTTATTGGTAGAGGGATTGAGTTCCGGAGTCAGGAGGTCATGTTGCAGCTGTACAGAACTCTGGTACGGCCGCATTTGGAGTATTGCGTACAGTTCTGGTCACCGCATTGTAGGAAGGACGTGGAGGCTTTGGAGCGGGTGCAGAGGAGATTTACCAGGATGTTGCCTGGTATGGAGGGAAAATCTTATGAGGAAAGGCTGATGGACTTGAGGTTGTTTTCGTTGGAGAGAAGAAGGTTAAGAGGAGACTTAATAGAGGCATACAAAATGATCAGGGGGTTGGATAGGGTGGACAGTGAGAGCCTTCTCCCGCGGATGGAAATGGCTGGCACGAGGGGACATAGCTTTAAACTGAGGGGTAATAGATATAGGACAGAGATCAGAGGTAGGTTCTTTACGCAAAGAGTAGTGAGGCCGTGGAATGCCCTACCTGCTACAGTAGTGAACTCGCCAACATTGAGGGCATTTAAAAGTTTATTGGATAAACATATGGATGATAATGGCATAGTGTAGGTTAGATGGCTTTTGTTTCGGTGCAACATCATGGGCCGAAGGGCCTGTACTGCGCTGTATTGTTCTATGTTCTATGTTTCTGTGGCTATGACTCATCTTTCATTCTCACTCCACAGTATAAATATTCCCCACTTTCTCTGTCTGTTAGCTTTGACAAAGAGTCATCGGACTCGAAACGTTCGCTCTTTTCTCTCCCTACAGATGCTGCCAGACCTGCTGAGATTTTCCAGCATTTTCTCTTTTGTTTCAGATTCCAGCATCCACAGTAATTTGCTTTTATCATTCATATTAACATCCTCTGGACCCTTTCCAAGGCCAGCACATCCTTCCTTTGATATGGGCCCCAAACTGCTCACAATACTCCAAATGGGGTCTGACCAGAGCCTTTTACAGCCTCACAAGTACATCCCTGGTCTTGTATTCTAGCCCTCCCTGCACGTTAACCTTAAGACAATCCTGAACTAGCACTCCCAAGTCCCTTTGTGTTTGTTATTTCCAAAGCCTTTTTTCCTTTAGAAAATAGTCTATGCCTCTATTCTTCCCACCAAAGTGCATAACCTCACACTTTTCCACATTGTATTCCATCTGCCACTTCATTGCCCACTCTCCTAGCCTGTCCAAGTCCTTCTGCAGCCCGCCTGCTTCCTCAATACGACCTGTCCCTCCGCAGATCTTCGTATCATCTGCAACTATAGCAACAATCATCTCAGTTCCAGACCCTGTGGGGCGGCATGGTAGCACAGTGATTAACACTGTTGCTTCACACCTCCAGTGCCCCAGGTTCGATTCCCCGCTGGGTCACTGTCTGTGTGGAGTCTGCACGTTCTCCCCGAGTCTGCGTGGGTTTCCTCCGGGTGCTCCGGTTTCCTCCCACAGTCAAGAGATGTGCAGGTTAGGTGGATTGGCCATGATAAATTTCCCTTAGTGTCCAAAAAGGTGAGTTGGGGTTACTGGGATCCGGGGATGGGTGGAGGTGTGGGCTTAAGTAGGGTGCTCTTTCCAAGAGCCGGTGCAGACTTAATGGGCCGAATGCCCTCCTTCTGCACTGTTAATCCAAGATTCTATGAATACCTTCTTCCAGATCGTTATTGTATATCGTGAATAGTTGTAGTCCCAACACTGACCCCGATGGAATACCACTAGTCACCGGCTGCTATCCTGAAAAGGACCCCTTTATCCCCACTTTCTGCCTTTTGCCAGACAGCTCACTGTCTCTTTCTCTCTCTCTGTATCTCTCTCTCTCTCTCTGTATCTCTCTCTCTGTCTCTCTCTCTGTATCTCTCTCTGTCTCTCTCTCTCGCTCTGTATCTCTCTCTCTGTCTCTCTCTCAGACTCTCTCTGTCTCTCTCTTTGTATCCCTCTCACTGTCTCATTGATGCACGATCAATTGCACGAAGACTAAAGTTGGGTACAACTGTGGCTTTATTACTGTCAGATGCGTGGCCTCCTGCTGCAGCTGAAATGGCAGGGCACTGGAGGTCATGCATATTTATACAGCCGGCAGGAGCTACCAGCGAACCTGTAGTGCAGGTCCTACCTTACATCTCCTATTACAGTGGTTCACCACATTCACCCCCTGTTAAAAATGAGTCCGGCGGGGGCGACGTGAAACGATATAAAATTAGTGCGATTATGTACAGTGGTAGGGAAAGAAAAGTCCATGTTGACGGTCCGGAGTCCGTCAAAGGTTCAGCCGGTCCGGTGCTTTGGTGCTTCGTTGGGAGTGGCGTAACGGTGGCGGCGAAGTTGGTGCTGCCGGTGGTGGCGGTGGCACCGATGGCGGTGGTGGCGGTGCTGATGATGGCCAGTCATCGGGGAACTCCAGGAGCGTGCAGAAGTCCTCTTCGTCCTCTTGTGCGGAAAAGGGGAGGGGGGGGTGGTCTGGTGGGGTCAATATTGGCGGCATGGTGGGAGGTGGGGAGGGGGGCATTGGTGGGGGGGGGGGCGTGTTGGGGTGGAACCGGACGGGGCCAGGTCCCTGAGTGAGACAGTATCTTGGCGGCCGTCGGGGAACTCAACGTAGGCATATTGAGGGTTGGCGTGGAGCAGGTGAACCCTGTCCACCAAGGGGTCCGCCTTGTGGAGTCGGACGTGCCGACGGAGAAGGACCGGTCCTGGAGCAGCGAGCCAAGTCGAGAGCGACACCCCGGATGTGGACTTCCCGGGGAAGGTAAAAACACGTTCATGGGGTGTGTTATTAGTGGCGGTGCACAATAGTGACCGGAAGGAGTGCAGAGCGTCAGGGAGGACCTCCTGCCAGCGAGAGGCTGGGAGGTTCCTGGACCATAGGGCCAGCTGGACGGCCCTCCAAACCGTCCCATTCTCCCGTTCTACTTGTCCATTTCCCCGGGGGTAGTAGCTGGTCGTCCTGCTGGAGGCTATACCCCTGCTGAGCAGGAACTGACGCAGCTCATCGCTCATGAATGAGGATCCCCTGTCACTGTGGATGTAGGCGGGGAAACCGAACAGACGAAGATGGTGCTGAGGGCCTTGATGACCGTGACAGACGTCATATCGGGGCATGGGATGACAAAGGGGAATCTGCAGTACTCGTCGACCACACTGAGAATATACGGGTTACGGTCGGTGGAGGGGAGGGGCCCTTTGAAATCCATGCTGAGGCGTTCAAAGGGGTGGGAAGCCTTCACCAGACGTGCCGGTCCGGCCGGTAGAAGTGTGGCTTGCACTCCGCACAGACCTGGCAGTCCCTGGTGACTGTCCTTACTTCCTCGACGGAGTAGGGCAGACTGCGAGCTTTGACCAGATGGTGCAATCGAGTGACCCCTGGGTAACAAAGACTGTCGTGTAGGGCCCGGAGTAGGTCCACTTGTGCGCTGGCACATGTACCTCGGGAGAGGGAGTCTGGGGGCTCGTTGAGTTTACCGGGGCGATACAAGATCTCCTAATTATAGGTGGAGAGCTCGATTCTCCACCGCAAGATTTTATCAACACCATCCCTAACTCTGGGGATTGGTTCCTCGCTAACATTAAACAAGAATTATTTTCCTCCCTATCTAACCGATGCTGGGACTTTTCCACGCAAACTTCACTTCTATAAAATATGAAGAAGGCTTATAGTGTGTTAGCGTTTATTAACAGGGGCTTGAGTTTAAGAGCAGCGGGGTTATGCTGCAACTGTACATGACCCTGGTGAGACCACATTTGGAGTATTGTGTGCAGTTCTGGTCACCTCACTATATGAAGGATGTGGAAGCATTGGAAAGGGTGCAAAGGAGATTTATCAGGATGTTGCCTGGTTTGCAGGATAGGTCTTATAAGGAAAGGTTGAGGGAGCTAGGGCTTTTCTCTTTGGAGCGGAGGAGGATTAGAGGCGACTTAATAGAAGTTTATAAGATAATGAGGGGAATAGGTAGAGTGGACGTTCAGAGACTATTTCCTCGGGTGGATGTAGCTGTTACAAGGGGGCATAACTATAAGGTTTGGGGTGGGAGATATAGGAGGGATGTCCGAGGGATGTTCTTTACTCAGAGAGTGGTTAGGGTGTGGAATGGACTGCCTGCTGTGATAGTGGAGTCCGACCCTTTAGGAACTTTCAAGCGGTTATTGGATAGGCACATGGAGCACACCAGAATGACAGGGAGTGGGATAGCTTGATCTTGGTTTCGGACAAAGCCCGGCACAACATCAAGGGCCGAAGGGCCTGTTCTGTGCTGCACTGATCTATGTTCTAAGATACGTTTAAAATATCAGTGAAAATAGGTCATTACCGAGTTCTTGCTGAATTAATTTTTCCAATTCAGAAACTAAAGCAAATTGCTGCTACACTCAGAAAAGAGAATGGTCAGCTAATAAATCACAGCTAGAAATCAGCGAGCACAGCTGGGACCTGTCCACCCTTCGCTCCATCACCGTGTTCCAATTCCCCACCCCCCAAAATCAACTCCTGGCTGTCCAGATTCGGGATGGCAGCCAAGGTTCTCTTTGCAAGCCCCGCGTCATCCCAACTGGGGGCATATAGACTTTACCAACCTGTCCTCCAACCCATCCATTACGATCACGTCCTATCCCCCTGATCCATCACCACTTTTTCCACCTGTAACCTCACCCGCTTGCCCACCGATTTTGCCAACCTCTGGGCCCTACTATCAAACCCCGAATGAAACACTGAGCTGACCCACCCCTTCCTCAGCCGCCCCTGATCCCTCACCCTCACCTGGACCTCCCGCAGCATCGCCACATCGGATTTAAAACTCTTCAAATGTGCAAAACCTTTCGCTCTCGTCACCGGTCCCCCTAACCACTTGCATTTGTGGTTGAGTGTCTCGGACAGCTGGTTAAGCACTTGCCCTTGGTCGTGCCGATGAGGTTGAGTAGACTGGGACTGTACTCGTTGGAGTTTAGAAGGATGCGAGGGGATCTTATTGAAACATATAAAATTATGAAGGGAATACACAGGATAGATTCGGGCAGGTTGTTTCCACTGGTCGGGGAAAGCAGAACTAGGGGGCATAGCCTCAAAATAAGGGGAAGTAGATTTAGGACTGAGTTTAGGAGGAACTTCTTCACCCAAAGGGTTGTGAATCTCTGGAATTCCCTGCCCAGTGAAGCAGTTGAGGCTCCTTCTTTAAACATTTTTAAGAAAAAGATAGATGCCTTTCTAAAGAATAAAGGGAATCGGGGATATTGTGTATGGGCCGGAGAGTGGAGCTGAGTCCACAAAGATCAGCCATGATCTCATTGAATGGCGGAGCAGGCTCGAGGGGCCAGATGGCCGACTCCTGTTCCTAGTTCTTATGTTCTTATGTAACCCCCTCACATTATACGTCACCATCCTGACTGGGGGTCTCTGAAACCCTCCCCCACTGCCCGGCCCCTCCTATCCCCCATCAGCATTACCCCAGGCTCTACACATCCGGCCTGCCTGCCTCATGCTTTTGTTACCATCGATTCCCTCCCCCCCTGAATCCCCCCCATCCCTCCCTCTTGCAAACACCATACCCAGAATTGACCCCCCCTCCCCCCACCATTCACACCTCCCAGGTCCATCCAAACCTGCCCAACAGGCTCCATCGACCGCAGCTCCTCCCCCATCCTCCCACCCCCACCCTCATGCCCAGAAACCCACATCCCATAAACAAAGAAAAAAGCACATCCATAAGAAGAAACAAGAACACGTGTAACTCCGCCCCCCATTAAGGGACAAAAAAAATCCAAGGGAAACAACTCGAAAAGTTGTTCCCCAGTCCACAGCAACCAAGCCCAGATCCCAACTCTCCTCTCAGTCCCAGTCCTTCAGCCTTAACGCCGCCGCCGCTCCCACCGTCTCAAAATAAAAATCCTTCGAATTGTGAGTCCCTCTCAGCTTCGCCAGGTAGACCGCTCTGAACCTCACTCCGTTGCTGTGGAGTGCCCCCTCTACAGTGCCGCCTTCACTCATACAAAGGCCTTCTCGCCAACTCCACCGTCAGATCTTGGGAAGTGACTCTTCCCCCTCCCCCAATGCATATTCATATTCGCAAAATACTCGGTCGGCCTCACCCCTCCAGCCCCTCGGCCTGGCCCATGATCTTCAAATTTTGCCTCCTCGACTTATTCTCCAGGTCTTCCCTTTGGCTCTGAGCCCTTTGTTGGCTTCTGCCACCCTCCGCATCTCCTCGCCCATCGAGGCGAACTGGTCACTGTGCTGCGACAGAGCCTCCTCCACTCCCCTCATCTTCTCTCCTTGATCCTGCACATCAACCGATGACTTCTTCAATGCAGCTTTTATCGGGGTCAGCGCCCCCTCCACCCACTCATTCAGCGAAGCCGTCATCTCCCTCCGAAGCACCTCTAAATGTTTGGTGAACAGCCTTTCAAACTCCGCCGACATCACCTTGGTCCGAGTTTCCACCATGAGGGGAGTGGCCCCACCCAGCGACTCAGCCCCCGCCATCATTCCTCCTGTAGGACTCAGCAAAACTCGGTGGCGGACTTTCACTCACCCCCTTCTCTCCCTGACCTTTCTTCTGGGACTTCGACATTCCACCAACTCCTTGTGCCTTCCCCACACCAACTCATCCAAAACATACCCCTGAGACCGGGCATGAAATTCCAAAAACCAGAGAGTGTGGCAGGAGCCACCTAATGGGTGACCTGCACTGACATGTCCCCACCACAGGTCCCTGGGCCAGAACCTTCTGAAGGTTCAGCATAAGTTCCCTGCTTTTGTGCTAAATGCCCATATTTATAAAGCCCAAGTTGGGCTCTGAGGTCCCTTGGTCTTGAACGTGCTTTATAGCTGTCTGATCTCTCTGTGTTCAACAGGAAGAGGAAATCATTGATTTCAAATTGATTCAATAATTGAAAATATTTTTGAACATAAAAAGAACCCCCACCCTGCCCCACATACCGGTCCCCACACCAGCTGCCATGGCCGGGTGCCCTGACCACTGAGGCCACCAGTACCCGCCCCCTGGGCTGCATGCGTCGGACTGTCTAACACTGTCGTTTTCTGTTTCCCCCCAGCAGGGCAAAACCGCCCCTAATGACGGAACCGGGAGAAGACTGGAGGGGGGCCGCATGTGTCAACCATCCCCCCCAACACCACCTTGAACCGCACACCACCCCCTCACCCCCGTTCCACGTCCCCCATCACCCCCCGGCCCGGGGTCTAATCGAGCGTCTTGTCTTGTGTCTTGTAGGACCTGCTGGTGATGGGGCGGATCCGTCTGGTGTTCCCCGCCCCCAGCCACACCCAGAGCCTCGGGTACGGAGCAGCGACAAGGACATTAACATGGACGGGAGCCATCAACCCGACACCCAGAACACCCTGGAGCTCATGTCCGAGGTTGACACTGGCTTTCCATCACAGCGTCTCCAACACCCTCCACCATCACACAGACACTCACCTTTAGTGAAGAGGCTCCTGGGACACTATCTGGTGCTCACCACACAGCTGACCCGGTACAGCAGGTGGAGGTAGGAGCAGCCGAGGGGGAGGACTGTCGGCCGGAGGGCAGGCCGATCCCAGGGACTAGCTGCTGTCCGGTTGGGTCTCGAGCTTCTGGAACAAACAGTCCCACCTATAGTGGAGACGCAGTCACAGAGTCAGCGACTACATGAGGGGCTGTCGGCGAGTATCCAGTACCTGCAGGCGCAGGTGGATGAGTCCAACCGCGTGCAGCAGCAGGAGGTGGTGCCGGCCATGCATGCCACCCAGGCCAACACCGCACAGGTGGCGTCCGCGGTGGAGGCCATGGGTGAGGGGGGGGGGGGTGCCCAGGGGCATGGAGGGGGGGAGTGCTGACGGTTTCGGCTTTGGATCAGTGTGTCCAAGGCCTGGGGAAATCTGTGCAGGCGCTAGCTGAGGCCCAGGACAAGGCTGCCCTCTCACAGGCAACCGTGTGCCAGGGCCACCTGGAAATCGCAGCGGTGCTTCTCAGCGTGGCTCAGTCACAGCCGGCCATGGCTGGGAACGTCGGCGGCATTGCCCAGGCGCTGGCCGACGTGGCGCAGAGGGTGGTGGCACAGACTCAGAAGGAGATGGTCCACTCCCTGTGCTCCATGTCCGCGAGCGTGCAGATCCTGGTCGAGACCAGAGCGGGTATCCAGGACTGGCAGCGCCAGGTGATGGGGGAGCCTCGGGGGTTAGCTACGCATGCATCCCCATCCCATGGAGTAGCCGTGGGCCATCGGGCACCCTGAGGGAGGAGGAAGTGATTGAGTTTGTACCTGATGATACCCACAGGGGAGGTGCCGGAACAGCGCAACACCTCAAACTCCCCCCCCCCCACCCCACTGTCCCTGGTGCATCTGGTGGGCAGCGGGCAGAACAGGGTGGCACCACGCCACCCGGGATGCCCAAGCAACAGCCGGGCCCATGCAGACCGGGCCGCCCCAGACGATGGGAGCCAACGGGGACACTCGTCGCAGGGCAGGGATCACAGCAGTTTGCCTCCACTCCTGCTGTACTGTCTGGGGTGCTCTGTCAAATGGGTGTGAAGGGTGGGATGGTCTGGGTTGGCCAGAGATGGGCGCGGGGGGAATGGGTGGTCATTGTGGGTGGGCTTCCCACCCTCCCCCCTCACCGTCCCCACCTCCGCTACCCCAGGGATTCGATGGCCAGCTCGCATGCAGGGATCATCCAGGTAGACGGTGGAAAGTGCTACCGTGCGCAGGAGTCAGACATTGTCAAACGATGAGGAGCACCAGAGCGCATCGCAGAGCAGGCGGCGGATTGTCGCCATCCTCCATCCCATGGACCAGACCCACTGTTACTGCCAAACTAGGGCCCCCACCCGGTCGTGCGGCAGGTATGTATCATGGAGGGGGTGGCGGGGGAGGTGGTTACGAAGTGGGGGTGGGATGTCGTGTTCGTGCCCCTGGCCAGTCCCCTCGCTAGTCAGTGTGAAGATGGGGGCAATCACAGCATCCCGTGCACGTTGGCCCTGACGCACACAGGAGCCAAACGAGCAGTTCACGAGTGGCTGCCTCCTGGGTTGTTTTTTTTTTTCCGCTTATTGTCACAAGTAGGCTTCGAATGAAGTTACTGTGAAAAGCCTCTAGTCCTCTGCTGCCCGCTCCGCTGCTGCAGCTTCATCCTCCTCCAGCAGCTCCAGCCCGTACAGCCACAGGGCATCCCCCAGGGCTGCAGCGACCAGCAGGAAGGCCGCATAATGTTGTGGTGGCTGCACTGATTTCTCCCAGAATGCTTTTCAGTCCCACTCTCATGGAAAAGGAACACGAAAAGGAGAGGTGGAAATTCTGGAGGTGGATCCTTGCTCGTACTAGCTGACGGAAAACATTGTTTGGCAGAGCATTCTGAAGTGTGCTTTTTTGAGTGTGGAGTTCGCAAATCCTCAAGTGACAATTATCTGGGGGGAATGAGAGGAGAAATTTACAGAAGCTCGATCGAGTGGCATCTGCCACTTGGTTTCAGAGTGGGGTGTTGTCTGACCACAGTTAGCCTGTTAGGTTACAGGGACTGTAGATTAAGATATATTTTGCAGCACATGTTATCCTTTAAATTTGTGTACATTTGTGCAGTTAAATGGGAGTGAAGGAGCATTGTATTGTCGTCAAACTTTTTATGTTTGGTAAATGGTTTTTATCTGTCGTTGGAAGTTAATTGTCCTAAGATCCTGTTCATCCACATTTTCTAAAACAAATAAAAGTTACAGTCTTTAGAGCCAGGGTTCCATTCCAGGACCTTCCCGCCCAGAATCAACATCAACTTGGATTGTAACACCTGTCATTGGGGTGTGGAGCCCCCAGCTCCAGTGATCCCCGGTCTTGCTGCTGGGAGGTTGTCTCGATTAAGTCAGTGGCCTCTGCACATGGCAGCAGCTGCTCTGAAGTTGGGAAAATGCTGGCCCCAGCACAATACGGCCCCTGTGTAGAGCCTTGGTTGCCTTAATAGGTGGCCCACCTCCTGAAGGGGACATATCCAGAAATAAGAATGGGAGGATGGGTGTCCCCTATTTTCCCAAACTCCGTGTCTGCAACCCCAACTCACAGGCCCAGATAATCCACCCTGATAACACTGTTTCTCTCTCCACAGATGCTGCCAGAATTGCCATGCATTTTTAATATTTCCTGATTTCCAGCATCCATAAGATTTTGCTTTTGCGATGAAAGAAAACTTGTATTTGTGTGACCTGCAAAAATAGACAAGCTTTTTGACAGAATGAGTGCCAATTAACAGAATCTAGTTCAGTGATTTAGTTACGTCTGTTTGCTCGTGAGCTGCTTGTTTGGTTTCTGCATTTACAACTCTCTGCATTGGTGTGGAGATGCCGGCGTTGGACTGGGGTGAGCACAGGAAGAAGTCTTACAACATCAGGTTAAAGTCCAACAAGTTTGTTTCGAATCACTAGCTTTCGGAGCACTGCTCCTTCCTCAGGTGGTCACCAGTCTACAAGTCACCAGTCTACTGTGTCTCATCACTGGGAGAATAGATTTAATATCCATATCAGTTGTGCTGTCTGACAGTATATGTTTGAAAAACAGCGCTAATAATTCGAACTACAACATGACATTACTTGGATCAGAGTTTATATTCATCCTGATAACTCCAAGGAATGGGAATTCCTTTTCTTATTCACTCTGTGCCTGCCTGGAGTCCGTTAACTCAATCAGATAATCTCCACACTGAGGGATTGGAAAGATAATTTCATTCATTCAGAGAAAATGTTCAGTTTAATGGGAAAACAAAGTATATCCTCTGCTATTAATACATTTTTAATACTTACAGATTTCTGATGAGAATCATAGGGCTTTTTGTTTGGAATTAGATTTCTTTCTCAATCACAGAGATGGTGGCTGGTATCAGATCCAAGTGAACCCAAGTGAATTGTGATGCCCCCATCGCACACTAGTTACCCCCCTCCCCCCACACCACACCTACCTGCGACCTAACCATGCGTCTTGTCTTTTGCGTCTTGTATTTTGTCTTGCAGGATCACCTGGTGATGAGGCAGGACTGTCCAGGGTCCTTCACCCCCAGCCGCAACGCAGTGGCTCACCTGGAGACAGGTGGGACCGTCCAGGATCTCAAGCTCCCCCCACCCCACCCCCCCCACCCCCCCCGCAACGGTGTAACACTCCGGAGCACATGCCTGGGGATGACAGTGATGTCTTGTCACTGATGTCATCGACACCCTCCACCACACCAGAGGCACTCACCTCGTTGGGCACCTTAGTGATGAGGCACCTGGGACAGTCTTTGGTGCGCACCGCACACATTCAGTGGTACTTAATGTGCAGGTAGGAACCTCTGAGGGGGCAGACGGTTGGAGGGAGGCCTGACCACAGGGACTAGCTGCCATCCAGCTGGGACTAGCGCTTCTGGAACGGGTGATCCCATCAATGCTGGAGATGCAGGCACAGAGCCGAGGTCTCCAGGAGGAGGTGTCAAAAACCATCCAGGTCCTGCAGGGGCAGAAAGAGCAGTCCAACCACCTGCTGGGGCAGGAGGTGGTGCTGACCATGCATGCCATCCAAGATAACACCGAATGGGTGGTGTCCTCCATAGAAGCCTTGGTGCAGAGGTTTCAGCCGTAGGTCAGGATGTCCAAGGCCTGGGGCACAGTGTTCGGGTGGTGACCGATACACAGGACAGGGCGACCCTGTCACAGGCAGCCATGAACCACCCACATGGACATTGCAGCGGCAGAACGTGGCTCAGTCACAATGGTCATGGTTGTGGGCGTCAAGGGTACTTGCCTGGCACTGACTGGCCTGAGCTATTCCCAGAGGGATATGGCCCAGTCCCTGTGCACCATGCCTGTGAGCATTGTGACCCTGGTAGAGAGAGAGCGGGCCTCCAGGACTGGCATCGACAGGTGATGGCAGATTCCCCAGACCTTGCTCAAACCATTACCCTATCCCAAGGAGTAGACCGGGGGCCATCAGGTACCCTGAGGGAGGAGGAGGTGATGGGGCCCGTGCTGGTGACAAGAGAGTTGCTGGAGCATCGCAGTGCCTGTGAATCCCCCCCACCTGTCCCTGGTGTATCCGATGGGCAGCGGGCAGAGCAGTGTGACACCACACCACTGTGACACCCGGAAGGCCCAGTCGCTCCAGAGTATGTATGGCCGTCAAGGGGAACACAGGTCGCAGGGCGAGATACACTGCAGGCCGATTCCACATCGATGCACCGCATGGGGTAACCACTAGAAGGAGCATCGGGGCCCATGAGGTCAGAAAGATGCACACCAGTTTAAGTTGGCACGGGTTAGCACAAAGGTTAGCGAGAGGGGCTAGGCCACAATAGTTGTACGTATCACAATAAACACTTGTTCACCGACGTTTCGGGTGCCTCGGTACATTGACAGTTGTAAACTCACTCTAAGCACAATCGAAGGACAGTTTGAACTAAAACCAAAAAGCCCCATACATGCGAACACCTTTGTTTAATGACACTCTAACTAGAGTTTCACTATTTCTTACACAAAAGCGCTACTTAAACCTGCTTAAATCTATTAAACTTATTTCTACTATGTAACAACACAATTATAAATCACTCAAAATGACCTTTGTTTTCCTGACGTGTGAAAATTGAAAACAATTTAAGTTTTAACATGAATCAGATTGAACCTTTTATTTTTCAATTGAATCAATTGCTTTGAAATTACTGAAGCTGATTATTTATTTTTTGCTTCAGCTTCGAATGCCCAGTATCTGTGATCCTTTCTGTCCTTCCAATCTGATTCTCCTTGTCTGATTTTTCAGCTTCACAAAGTCAATCATGATATCTGGCCGTATCGTTCAGCTTTTAATCTAAAATGATGTTGCTGCTGACTGACATTTACAATGACACTTCAAAGAGGACTTCCTACTTTGGAACTAAAATGCCAGTGAGCACAGCTGAGAGCATTTGGAAAACCAAACCATTATCAACTTTAAATTTAGGAGCTTCTTTTCCTGTGATATCAAATCTACAATAATACTGGAAATATCATGGTGAACAAAATCCATTTTCCAGGTCGTTTGGAGGTAAATCTGATTGGTCAGTTCTGCTGGTACTGCCTATTTGCTGAATCTCCTATTTCCCATTGAGTTTAGTTTATTCTGGATATGTGTAAGTGACTTTAGAATTGTTAACAATGTCTGCAATGCTCTGTTTAGTAATAAAAGGTCAGTGAAACATTTGGCATGAAAATAATTCTTCTTTAATCTCTTTAGCAGTGTACAGAAATCTTATTTCATGTTTTCTCCAGCTGTGCTCCTGCCTGGTTATAATCTAATGTGGTCTGAATAGCTCATTTTAACAGATAACAAGTGAAGAATTGGAAAAGCTATTTGCCTTTCAACACTCGTCCCACTGGCATGTGAATTCTCACATTCAGCCACCTGATCACATTTGGAAATGAATAATTTCAGCACATCTTAAGCACATTAGAGAAGCAAAGAGGGATTATGAGAAAAAAATGTCAGCCAACATAAAGGGGAATCTCAAAATCTGCTCCAAGTTTATAAATAAAAGGGTGATAAAGGAGGTGTAGGGCTGATTGAGAACATAAAGGGAATTTACACAAGGAGGCAGGGGGCATGGCTGGGGTATTAAATGAATACTTTGCATCCATTTTTACCAAGGTGGTAGATGCTACCCAGGACAGAGTAACAGGTGAGGAAATTCTGTCCCTAGAAGGGTTCACAATTGATAAATAGAAAATGTTGAACAGACTATCTCCTCAGCCTGCTCTCTCCCAGCAGAACCAGCCCGGCCTGTCCAATGTTTCCTCATAGCTACATTTATCCAGTCCCGGAAACTCCCTCTCAAATCTCCTCCGCACTCCGCTGATGCAATTATACCCTTTCTGTAATGAGGTGACCAGAGCGCTGTACACAGAGCTCATGTTGTCTAGACTGTTGTCAACAATCTAGAATCCACAGCAGATGTAGGACTGAATTGAGGAGGAACTTCTTCACCCAAAGGGCTGTGAATCTGTGGAATTCCCTGTCCAGTGAAGCAGTTGAGGCTACCTCGTTGAATGTTTTTAAGTCAAAGATAGATAGACTTTTAAACAGTAAAGGAATCAAAGGTTACGGTGAGCGGGCGGGTAAGTGGAGCTGAGTCCACAAAAAGATCAGCCATGATCTTTTTTTTTTTTTTGTTTGTTTGCACTGAGTGCTGAATTTGGTGCTTTTTGAGTGCTATAGTAAGAGTTTGGTGACCGAGGGAGTATAAGGCTTCATTTTTATCTAAAGTTTAGTCTTTCTTTTATTTAGTTAATTAACTTAAAAGTTGCTGTTTGGTTTAGAAGAAGGTGAATTTTCAATCAGCTTTAAACAGGCTTCTACTTGTAGGCACTTGTAGCTGGAGCTTCTTAATTAGTTAATTGGATTAGGCCAGTTTTCAGAGGCTCGATTCACAGTATAAAAGTGATCCCCTACAGTGCAGACTTTGTTTGCACCGAGTGCTGAATTTGGTGCATTTTGAGTGCTATAGTAAGAGTTTGGTGACCGAGGGAGTGCTGAATTTGGTGCATTTTGAGTACGATAGTAAGAGTTTGGTGACCGGGGGAGTGCTGAATTTGGTGCATTTTGAGTGCTATAGTAAGAGTTTGGTGAGCGAGGGAGTGCTGAATTTGGTGCATTTTGAGTGCTATAGTAAGAGTTTGGTGACCGAGGGAGTTAGGTGAGGAGGGAGTAAGGTGCTCCTTTCATTTTGTTTCCGACATTTCCGCAAAGAGTGAGAAGAGAGCCAAGAGTTTACAGAAAGTGTAACTGACTGGGAGCAGAGTCGGAGGGCGGAGATCTAGTTAGTCCACAGGGCAGCTATATTCTGTCAGGTAAGAGGGGATGGAGGCTAGGCAAGTTGCATGCTCCTCCTGTAGGATGTGGGTGGTGAGGGATACCACCGGTGTCCCCGCTGACTATACCTGCGGGAAGTGCACCCAACTTCAGCTCCTCAAAGACCGTGTTAGGGAACTGGAGCTGAAGATGGATGAACTTCGGATCATCCGGGAGGCAGAGGGGGTGATTGAGAAGAGTTACAGGGAGGTAACCACACCCAAGGTACAGGACAAGAATAGATGGGTTACCGTCAGGGGGAAAAAAACAAACAGGCAGACAGTGCAGGGATCCCTCGTGGCCATTCCCCTTCAAAACAAGTATACCGTTTTGGATGCTGTTGGGGGGGATGACCTACCGGGGGAAGGCCCTAGCGGCCAGGTCTCTGGCACTGAGTCTGGCTCTGGGGCTCAGAAGGGAAGGGGGGAGAATAGAAAAGCAATAGTTGTAAGAGATTCAATGGTTAGGGGAATAGATAGGAGATTCTGTGGTCGCGAGCGAGACTCCCGGAAGGTATGTTGCCTCCCGGGTGCCAGGGTCAGGGATGTCTCGGATCGTGTCTTCAGGATCCTTAAGGGGGAGGGCGAACAGCCAGAAGTCGTGGTGCACATTGGTACCAACGACATAGGTAGGAAAAGGGGTGTGGAGGTAATAAACAAGTTTAGGGAGTTAGGCTGGAAGTTAAAAGCCAGGACAGACAGAGTTGTCATCTCTGGTTTGTTGCCGGTGCCACGTGATAGCGAGGCTAGGAATAGGGAGAGAGTGCAGTTGAACACGTGGCTGCAGGAATGGTGTAGGAGGGAGGGCTTCAGGTATTTGGATAATTGGAGCGCATCCTGGGGAAGGTGGGACCTGTACAAGCAGGACGGGTTGCATCTGAACCAGAGGGGCACCAATATCCTGGGAGGGAGGTTTTCTAGTACTCTTCGGGAGGGTTTAAACTAATTTGGCAGGGGAATGGGAACCGGATTTGTAGTCCAGCAACTAAGGTAGCCGATATTCAGGACGCCAAAGCGTGTAATGAGGCAGTGGGGAACACTGACAAAGGAGAGTACTTGCAGGCACGGAGATGGGTTGAAGTGTGTATACTTCAACGCAAGAAGCATCAGGAATAGGTTGGGTGATCTTCAGGCATGGATCGGTACTTGGGACTACGATGTGGTGGCCATCACGGAAACTTGGATAGAAGAGGGGCAGAAATGGTTGTTGGAGGTCCCTGGTCATAGGTGTTTCAATAAGATTAGGGAGGGTGGTAAAAGAGGTGGGGGCGTGGCATTGTTAATTAGAGATAGTATAACAGCTGCAGAAAGGCAGTTCGAGGAGTATCACCCTAATGAGGTAGTATGGGTTGAAGTCCGAAATAGGAAAGGAGCAGTCACCTTGTTAGGAGTTTTCTATAGGCCCCCCAATAGTAGCAGAGATGTGGAGGAACAGATTGGGAAACAGATTTTGGAAAGGTGCAGAAGTCACAGGGTAGTAGTCATGGGTGACTTTAACTTCCCAAACATTGAGTGGAAATTCTTTAGATCAAATAGTTTGGATGGGGTGGTGTTTGTGCAGTGTGTCCAGGAAGCTTTTCTAACACAGTGTGTAGATTGTCCAACCAGAGGAGGGGCAATATTGGATTTAGTACTTGGTAATGAACCAGGGCAAGTGATAGATTTGTTAGTGGGGGAGCATTTTGGAGATAGTGACCACAATTCTGTGACTTTCACTTTAGTAATGGAGAGGGATAGGTGCGTGCAACAGGGCAAGGTTTACAATTGGGGGAAGGGTAAATACGATATTGTCAGACAAGAATTGAAGTGCATAAGTTGGGAACATAGACTGTCAGGGAAGGACACAAGTGAAATGTGGAACTTGTTCAAGGAACAGGTACTACGTGCCCTTGATATGTATGTCCCTGTCAGGCAGGGAAGAGATGGTCGAGTGAGGGAACCATGGTTGACAAGAGGGGTTGAATGTCTTGTTAAGGAAAAGGGAGACTTATGTAAGGCTGAGGAAACAAGGTTCAGACAGGGCATTGGAGGGATACAAGATAGCCAGGAGGGAACTGAAGAAAGGGATTAGGAGAGCTAAGAGAGGGCATGAACAATCTTTGGCGGGTAGGATCAAGGAAAACCCCAAGGCCTTTTACACATATGTGAGAAATATGAGAATGACGAGAGCGAGGGTAGGTCCAATCAAGGACAGTAGCGGGAGATTGTGTATTGAGTCTGAAGAGATAGGAGAGGTCTTGAACGAGTACTTTTCTTCTGTATTTACAAATGAGAGGGGCGATATTGTTGGAGAGGACAGTGTGAAACAGACTGGTAAGCTCGAGGAGATACTTGTTAGGAAGGAAGATGTGTTGGGCATTTTGAAAAACTTGAGGATAGACAAGTCCCCCGGGCCTGACGGGATATATCCAAGGATTCTATGGGAAGCAAGAGATGAAATTGCAGAGCCGTTGGCAATGATCTTTTCGTCCTCACTGTCAACAGGGGTGGTACCAGGGGATTGGAGAGTGGAGAATGTCGTGCCCCTGTTCAAAAAAGGGACTAGGGGTAACCCTGGGAATTTTAGGCCAGTTAGTCTTACTTCGGTGGTAGGCAAAGTAATGGAAAGGGTACTGAAGGATAGGATTTCTGAGCATCTGGAAAGACACTGCTTGATTAGGGATAGTCAGCACGGATTTGTGAGGGGTAGGTCTTGCCTTACAAGTCTTATTGAATTCTTTGAGGAGGTGACCAAGCATGTGGATGAAGATCAAGCAGTGGATGTAGTGTACATGGATTTTAGTAAGGCATTTGATAAGGTTCCCCATGGTAGGCTTATGCAGAAAGTAAGGAGGCATGGGATAGTGGGAAATTTGGCCAGTTGGATAACGAACTGGCTAACCGATAGAAGTCAGAGAGTGGTGGTGGATGGCAAATATTCAGCCTGGATCCCAGTTACCAGTGGCGTACCGCAGGGATCAGTTCTGGGTCCTCTGCTGTTTGTGATTTTCATTAATGACTTGGATGAGGGAGTTGAAGGGTGGGTCAGTAAATTTGCAGACGATACGAAGATTGGTGGAGTTGTGGATAGTAAGGAGGGCTGTTGTCGGCTGCAAAGAGACATAGATAGGATGCAGAGCTGGGCTGAGAAGTGGCAGATGGAGTTTAACCCTGAAAAGTGTGAGGTTGTCCATTTTGGAAGGACAAATATGAATGCGGAATACAGGGTTAACGGTAGAGTTCTTGGCAATGTGGAGGAGCAGAGAGATCTTGGGGTCTATGTTCATACATCTTTGAAAGTTGCCACTCAAGTGGATAGAGCTGTGAAGAAGTCCTATGGTGTGCTCGCGTTCATTAACAGAGGGATTGAATTTAAGAGCCGTGAGGTGATGATGCAGCTGTACAAAACTTTGGTAAGGCCACATTTGGAGTACTGTGTACAGTTCTGGTCACCTCATTTTAGGAAGGATGTGGAAGCTTTGGAAAAGGTGCAAAGAAGATTTACCAGGATGTTACCTGGAATGGAGAGTAGGTCTTACGAGGAAAGGTTGAGGGTGCTAGGCCTTTTCTCATTAGAACGGAGAAGGACGAGGGGCGACTTGATAGATGTTTATAAGATGATCAGGGGAATAGATAGAGTAGACAGTCAGAGACTTTTTCCCCGGGTGGAACAAACCATTACAAGGGGACATAAATTTAAGGTGAAAGGTGGAAGATATAGGAGGGATATCAGAGGTAGGTTCTTTACGCAGAGAGTAGTGGGGGCATGGAATGCACTGCCTGGGGAAGTAGTTGAATCGGAAACATTAGGAACCTTCAAGCAGCTGTTGGATAGGTACATGGATTACGGTAAAATGATATAGTGTAGATTTATTTGTTTTTAAGGGCAGCACGGTAGCATTGTGGATAGCACAATTGCTTCACAGCTCCAGGGTCCCAGGTTCGATTCCGGCTTGGGTCACTGTCTGTGCGGAGTCTGCACGTACTCCCCGTGTCTGCGTGGGTTTCCTCCGGGTGCTCCGGTTTCCTCCCACAGTCCAAAGATGTGCAGGGTAGGTGGATTGGCAATGATAAATTGCCCTTAGTGTCCAAAATTGCCCTTGGTGTTGGGTGGAGGTGTTGAGTTTGGGTGTGGTGCTCTTTCCAAGAGCCGGTGCAGACTCAGGGGGCTGAATGGCCTCCTTCTGCGCTGTAAATTCAATGATAATCTATGATTAATCTAGGACAAAGGTTCGGCACAACATTGTGGGCCGAAGGGCCTGTTCTGTGCTGTATTTTCTATGTTCTATGATCTCATTGAAGGCGGAGCCTTCGAGGGCCCAGGTGGCCTACTCCTGCTCCTAGCTCTTATGTTCTTGTGTGGGGGCACAGTCTGTGGATGAGGGAGCTGTCAATTTCAGACTAAGGTGGGGAGAAATTTCTTCACTCGGAGGGTTGTGAATCTTCAGAATTCTCAATCCTAGAGGGCTGTAGATGTTCAGTTGTAAACTACATTCAAAATAGACGTCAATAGACTTTTGGACACTAATGTAATTAAAGGACATGCGGCAGGTTGAAAGGTTCAGGTGGAAGATCAGCCATGATCATCTTAAATGTTGGAGTGGGTTCAAGGGGCCGAATGGACAACACCAGCTGCTAATTCTGAAGCTTTTATGTTCTTGTCATGGGGAATTAACTTTATTTTTCTGAGTATTTCTACTCTCAAAGTGCATTGGCATCACACATTCAGCATCAGCGGAGGTTTGTACCAATGCTAAAGTGGGAGTGTAAATCTGGAATAAAAACAGAAAATGCTGGAAATATTCAGGAGGTCAGGCAGCATCTGTGGAGAGAGAACAACTTACCGTCTCGGGTCGACAGTCTTTCATCGGAACAAAAGTAAATCCAGAGACAGGCCAGCTGATTGTGAAGCAGAATGAGACTCCCTGTGGAGAATCACCTCTCACCATTTCAGTTTGGGACCTAATAAATAAAAATAAAATGCTGCAGATACTGGAAATCTGAAACAAAAACAGAAAGTGCTGGATCAACTCAGCGGGTCTGGCAGTATCTGTGGAGAGAGGAACAGAGTTAACGTTTTAGATTTAAATGATCCTTCTCCAGAACCTAATGAATGATTTGGACACTTTGTAAACCTGTTTGCTCTTCACTTAAATGGGAAGAGAGACGTGATTCTCTCCTCACCAATTTCAAAGTGCTGCGAGGCAGATTTCTGGTATCTGAGCATATGCGAAACTCTGATTTAAAAAGACAATTAGATTTTGAAACGGACAGGAACCAAGCAACGTGAACAGGTTCTACTTTACAGAGATCTAATTGTAACTCATCCAAGGTCTAATTTCTAGTTGTTATTGATTGGAGCACAGCAACACACATCCCAAGAAAGATGTTTTTTAAATGAGCGCATTGGTAAAATAAGTGGGAAACTTTCTGCCTGGTGTGTACATAAAGAAAGCTCCAGGTTTCTCCAGGTCCCCACTCCTGGCTCAGTGTGAATCTCTCTTTCCTTCTTCCAGACCCCTTGTACCCTGTCACTGACCCCACAGCCGATGGGAGTAAATCAGTAAATATTGCATATTTTCATTGTGGAGCCAAAGAAATGCTGGTGGAAACTTGTGAACATTCAACTTTTCACAGTAATTTCATTGCAGTGTTAATGTAAGCCTACTTGTGACAATAAAGATTATTATATTATTATTCACAAAACTTTCACTTACCAAAAACCTGAAATCGTTCCACACTTAATATGTTACAAGCGCCATGTTGGTAACTGACATTTGGTGATTGACTTTCACCAAGAAAATGTGGCTGCTTGAGAGGAGGGGGGGGTAATATAATTGTTACAGATTGTTCTGGCCGAAATTGTTCCTTAGTTGATGGAAAGATGTGGCTCATCCATTCCAAAGTCATTCAGATCTGGAAATGTTCTTCTTGGAATGTTAGTTAACCTGCTTCTCTGGAATTTCAACTTTTAACTAAAGAGAAGACTTCTGATATCATGGACAAGCCATAGTAATGTAAGGGTATTCAGCAGAGCAAGGGTTAACATGGCACTGTAATAACACCACCCAAGGTATGATGTATCGAGTCACATGGTAATAAACTCAGAGGTGCCACTCTGGAAGGCTACCTGCATGAAGAAACAGGGCCACGCATTACAGCATTTTAAAAATTCATGCACGGGGTGAGGGTATGGCTAGACCAGCAATTATTGCCCATCCCTAATTGCCCTCAAGAAGGTTGTGGTGAGCTACATTCTTGATCCGCTGCATTCTTTGAAGTGTCAGTACACCCACAGCATTGTTAGGGGAGGAATTCAAGGATTTTGACCCAGCAACATTGAAGGAATGGCCGATATATTTCCAAGTCAGGATTGTGAGTGACTTGGAGAGGAACCTCCAGGTGGTGGTGTTCCCAGACATCAGCTAACCGTGTCCTTCTAGATGGTAGTGGTTAGGATTTTGGAAGGTTCTGCCTGCGCAACCTTGGTGAGTTATTGCAGTGCATCTTGTAGATGGTACACACGGCTGCGACTAGGCATTGGTGGTGGAGGGTTTGAATGCTTGTAGAAGGGGAGCAATCAAGTGGGCTGCTTTGTCCTGGATGGTATCGAGCTTCTTGAGTGTTGTTGGAGCTGCACTCATCCAGGCAAGTGGAGAGCATTCCATTACACTCCTGACTTGTGCCTTGTCGATGGTGGACAGGCTTTGGGGAGTCAGGATGTGAGTTACTCTCTGCAGGACTCCCAGTCTCTGACTTGTTCTTGTTGCCTCAGTATTAATGTGGCTGGGTCCAGTTCAGTTTCTGATCAATGGTAATTCCTAGGATGTTGATTGTGGGGGATTCAGTGATGGTAATGTCATTGAATGTCAAGGGACAGTGGTTAGATTCTCTCTTGTTGGAGATTTTCCCCAGGGTAGAGGGGTCAATTACTAGGGGGCATAGGTTTAAGGTGAGAGGGGCAAAGTTTAGAGTAGATGTACGAGGCAAGTTTTTTACGCAGAGGGTAGTGGGTGCCTGGAACTCACTACCGGAGGAGGTAGTGGAGGCAGGGACGATAGGGACATTTAAGGGGCATCTTGACAAATATATGAATAGGATGGGAATAGAAGGATACGGACCCAGGAAGTGTAGAAGATTGTAGTTTAGTCGGGCAGTATGGTCGGCACGGGCTTGGAGGGCCGAAGGGCCTGTTCCTGTGCTGTACATTTCTTTGTTCTTTGTTGTTCTTTGTCATTGCCTGGCACTTGTTTGGTATGAATGTAACTTGCCACTTGTCAGCCCGAGCCTGGATATTGTCCAGGTCTTGCTGCATTTGGACATGGGCTGCTTCATTATCTGAGGAGTTGCGAATGGTGCTGAACATTGTGCAATCATCCACAAACATCCCCACTTCTGACCTTACGCTGGAAGGAAGGTTATTGATGAAGCAGCTGAAGATGGCTGGACCCAGGACACTCCCCTGAGGAACTGTAACTTGGGGTCTGTAAATAGTTATAGACTAACAATAAATGGTTCATCTTTAAATATACATGTCTCAAGATCTCATCATTGAGACATCAAACACCCACACGAACCACATTAAATGAGCAGCTGTTTCTTCATTTTTGTGGCATATTTGGTTGATTAGCCCCTATTCACAGCTCTCCAACTTGTTTTGCAGAAGAGTAATCAGCAGATAAAATTCTTACCAGATGTCTTTATTTGCTGTCTTGTGAAGTTTTGTGAAGATTTGTTTCCCATTGGGCAAGTTCCAAGCTTTCATGTCTTACAAATTTCTATTCCTGTTTATCTGTAATTCAGAATTTTGTTCTCTGACAAAAGAAGCCGGGAAGGGATTGGCAATGGACCCTGGTCACCTCTTCATCGTGCAGTCGTTTCGGAGCTCCCAATGTGCATTGTTCATTTGGTGAAATATGCTGAAAAGGTCTCTTACCTTGTCGATAAATCAGGCTGTTTTATCATTTTAGCACCAGAAAATAACCAAACTACTTTCTGTGGAAATGTTGGGTTCCAATGACTGGTGACCAAGGACTAATAACAACAACAGTTTATTAAATACTCCAACATCTCTTATTTGCAGTAACTCTGCCTGTGCTCTGGGAACTCTCATACTCCTGATGCGTGACTACTTAAGCAGCCGTGTCATTATTGCATCATGTAGTCACTCAGTCTTTACTTTGTAATCTTAGTGTTGGAGTACAAATTATAACATTATATTAAGGTTATAATCTTGGTATTGACTATTTTTAAAGTTATGAGAAAATGGTGGTGTTCCCTAATTTTGGTGGACATTGAATAATGGCTCTGGGGGAACACAGTCCTGCAGAAACATGTCTTCACATTTGACAGGCAGAGGGAGACACACCTCAATGTTGTGCCGAACTAGTCTGAAACTAAGATCAAATCAACCTACTCCCAATCATTCTAGTGCACTCCATATGCCTCTCCAATAAGTTCCTAAAGTGTCCGACTCCACTACCATAGCTGGGAGTGCTTTCCACGCCTCAACCACTCTCTGAGTAAAGAAACTACCTCTGACATCCCTCCTATATCTTCCACCATGAATCTTATAGTTATGCCCCCTTGTAACAGCTACATCCACCCGAGGAAAGTAGCTGAACGTCCGCTCTATCTATCCCTCTCATCATCTAAGAAGTGTGAGGTGATTCACTTTGGAAGGAATAACAGGAATGCGGAATATTTGGCTAATGGTAAAGTTCTTGAAAGTGTGGATGAGCAGAGGGATCTAGGTGTCCATGTACATAGATCCCTGAAAGTTGCCACCCAGGTTGATAGGGTTGTGAAGAAGGCCTATGGAGTGTTGGCCTTTATTGGTAGAGGGATTGAGTTCCGGAGTCGGGAGGTCATGTTGCAGCTGTACAGAACTCTGATCCGGCCGCATTTGGAGTATTGCGTACAGTTCTGGTCACCGCATTATAGGAAGGACGTGGAGGCTTTGGAGCGGGTGCAGAGGAGATTTACCAGGATGTTGCCTGGTATGGAGGGAAAATCTTATGAGGAAAGGCTGATAGACTTGAGGTTGTTTTCGTTGGAGAGAAGAAGGTTAAGAGGAGACTTAATAGAGGCATACAAAATGATCAGGGGGTTGGATAGGGTGGACAGTGAGAGCCTTCTCCCGCGGATGGAAATGGCTAGCACGAGGGGACATAGCTTTAAACTGAGGGGTAATAGATATAGGACAGAGGTCAGAGGTAGGTTCTTTACGCAAAGAGTAGTGAGGCCGTGGAATGCCCTACCTGCTACAGTAGTGAACTCGCCAACATTGAGGGCATTTAAAAGTTTATTGGATAAACATATGAATGATAATGGCATAGTGTAGGTGCAACATCGTGGGCCGAAGGGCCTGTACTTCGCTGTATTGTTCTATGTTCTATGTCCTATCTTATAAACCTCAATTAAGTCACCTCTCATCCTCCTTCACTCCAATGAGAAAAGCCCTAGCTCCCTCAACCTTTCCTCATAAAACCTACCCTCCAATCCAGGCAACATCCTGGTAAATCTCCTTTGCGCCCTTTCCAATGCTTCCACATCCTTCCTATAATGAGGTGACCAGAACTGCACACAATACTCCAAATGTGGTCTAACTGAGGTCTTGTACAGTTGCAGCATAACCTCACGGCTCTTAAACTCAATCCCCCTGTTAATAAACGCTAACACACTACAGGCTTTCTTCACGGCTCTATCCACTTGGGTGGCAACTTTCAGAGATCTATGGGCATGAACTCCGAGATCGCTCTGCTCCTCCACATTCTTCAGAACCCTGCCGTTAACCCTGTAATCCGCATTCAAATTTGTCCTACCAAAATTAATCACCTCACACTTATCAGGGTTAAACTCCATCTGCCACTTTTCAGCCCAGCTCTGGATCCTATCAATGTCTCTTTTCAGCCTACAACAGCCCTCCACATTATCCACTACTCAACCAATCTTGGTGTCATCAGCAAATGTACTAACCCAACCTTCAACTCCATCATCCAAGTCATTGATAAAAATCACAAATAGCAGAGGACCCAGCACTGATCCCTGTGGTACACCGCTGGTGACTGGGTTCCAGGATGAAAATTTATCATCTACCACCACCCTGTCTTCTATGTGATAGCCAGTTACTGATCCAATCAGCCAAATTTCCCTCTATGCCATGTCTCCTTACTTTCTGCATGAGCCGACCATGGGGCACCTTATCAAACGCCTTACTAAAATCCATGTATACATCAACTGCTCTACCTTCATCTATGTACTTAGTTACCTCCTCAAAGAATACAATCAAACTTGTGAGATAAGACTTACCCCTCACAAATCCGTGCTGACGATCCTGGATTAAGCTGCATCTTTCCAAATGATCATAAATCCTATCCCTCAGGACCCTTTCCAATAATTTACCGATGACCGAAGTGAGACTAACCAGCCTATAATTCCCAGGGTTATACCTATTCCCTTTCTTGAACAAGGGGACAACATTCACCTCTCTCCAGTCTTCAGGCACTATTCCTGTAGGCAGTGAGGACATAACGGCCAAAGCCAAAGGCTCTGCAATCTCATCCCTCGCCTCCCAAAGAATCCTAGGATATATCCCATTGGGCCCAGGGGACTTATCTATCCTCAGGCTCCTCAAAATTCCTAACACATCTTCTTTCCAAATATCTACCTCCTCCAGCCTACCAGCCTGAATCGCACTATCCTCCCCAACAACATGGCCCCTCTCCTTTGTGAACACTGAAGAAAAGTATTCATTTAGGGCCTCGCCTATATCTTTAGACTCCATGCACACGTTCTCACTACTGTTCTTGACCGGCCCTAACTTCACCTTGGTCATTCTTTTATTCCTCACATAAGTGTAAAAAGCCTTGGGGTATTTCTTGATCCTACCCACCAAGGACTTCTCATGCCCCCTCCTAGCTCTCCTAAGCCCTTGCTTGAACTCCTTCCTAGCTATCTTGTATCCCTCAAGTGCCTTAACTGAACCTTGTTTTCTCATCTATGTTCATAAGCCCCTTTCTTCCTCTTGACAAGACATTCAACCTCTTTTGTAAACCATGGTTCCCTCACTCGACCATTTCCTCCCTGCCTGACAGGGACATACATATAAGAACATAAGAACTAGGAGCAGGAGTAGGCCATCTGGCCCCTCGAGCCTGCTCCACCATTCAATGAGATCATGGCTGATCTTTTGTGGACTCATCTCCACTTTCCGCCCCGAACACCATAACCCTTAATCCCTTTATTCTTCAAAAAACTATCTATCTTTATCTTAAAAACATTTAATGAAGGAGCCTCTACTGCTTCACTGGGCAAGGAATTCCATAGATTCACAACCCTTTGGGTGAAGAAGTTCCTCCTAAACTCAGTCCTAAATCTACTTCCCCTTATTTTGAGGCTATGCCCCCTAGTTCTGCTTTCACCCGCCAGTGGAAACAACCTGCCCGCATCTATCCTATCTATTCCCTTCATAATCTTATATGTTTCTATAAGATCCCCCTTCATCCTTCTAAATTCCAATGAGTACAGTCCCAGTCTACTCAACCTCTCCTCGTAATCCAACCCCTTCAGCTCTGGGATTAACCTAGTGAATCTCCTCTGCACACCCTCCAGTGCCAGTACGTCCTTTCTCAAGTAAGGAGACCAAAACTGAACACAATACCCCAGGTGTGGCCTCACTAACACCTTATACAATTGCAGCAGAACCTCCCTAGTCTTAAACTCCATCCCTCTAGCAATGAAGGACAAAATTCCATTTGCCTTCTTAATCACCTGTTGCACCTGAAAACCAACTTTTTGCGACTCATGCACTAGCACATCCAGGTCTCTCTGCACAGCAGCATGTTTTAATATTTTATCATTTAAATAATAATCCCTTTTGCTGTTATTCCTACCAAAGTGGATAACCTCACATTTGTCAACATTGTATTCCATCTGCCAGACCCTAGCCCATTCACTTAGCCTATCCAAATCCCTCTGCAGACTTCCAGTATCCTCTGCACTTTTTGCTTTACCACTTATCTTAGTGTCGTCTGCAAACTTGGACACATTGCCCTTGGTCCCCAACTCCAAATCCATGTATCCCAGGATGTTGTGGGAGGCTAGGGAGGAAATTGCGGGTCCCCTAACCGAGATATTTGAATCATCGGCAGCCACAGGTGAGGTGCCTGAAGATTGGAGAGTGGCGAATGTTGTGCCCTTGTTTAAGAAGGGCAGCAGGGAAAAGCCTGGGAACTACAGACCGGTGAGCCTAACGTCTGTAGTAGGTAAGTTGCTAGAAGGTATTCTGAGAGACAGGATCTACAAGCATTTAGAGAGGCAAGGACTGATTCGGGGCAGTCAGCATGGCTTTGTGCGTGGAAAATCATGTCTCACAAATTTGATTGAGTTTTTTGAGGGAGTGACCAAGAAGGTAGATGAGGGTAGTGCAGTAGACGTTGTCTACATGGACTTTAGCAAAGCCTTTGACAAGGTACCGCATGGTAGGTTGTTGCAGAAGGTTAAAGCTCACGGGATCCAGGGTGAGGTTGCCAATTGGATTCAAAATTGGCTGGACGACAGAAGGCAGAGGGTGGTTGTAGAGGGTTGTTTTTCAAACTGGAGGCCTGTGACCAGTGGTGTGCCTCAGGGATCGGTGCTGGGTCCACTGTTATTTGTGATTTATATTAATGATTTGGATGAGAATTTAGGAGGCATGGTTAGTAAGTTTGCAGATGACACCAAGATTGGTGGCATAGTGGATAGTGAAGAAGGTTATCTAGGATTGCAACGGGATCTTGATCAATTAGGCCAGTGGGCCGACGAATGGCAGATGGAGTTTAATTTAGATAAATGTGAGGTGATGCATTTTGGCAGATCGAATCAGGCCAGGACCTACTCAGTTAATGGTATGGCGTTGGGGAGAGTTATAGAACAAAGAGATCTAGGAGTACAGGTTCATAGCTCCTTGAAGGTGGAGTCGCAGGTGGACAGGGTGGTGAAGAAGGCATTCGGCATGCTTGGTTTCATTGGTCAGAACATTGAATATAGGAGTTGGGACGTCTTGTTGAAGTTGTACAAGACATTGGTACGGCCACACTTGGAATACTGTGTGCAGTTCTGGTCACCCTATTATAGAAAGGATATTATTAAACTAGAAAGAGTGCAGAAAAGATTTACTAGGATGTTGCCGGGACTTGATGGTTTGAGTTATAAGGAGAGGCTGGATAGACTGGGACTTTTTTCCCTGGAGCGTAGGAGGCTTAGGGGTGATCTTATAGAGGTCTATAAAATAATGAGGGGCATAGATAAGGTAGATAGTCAACATCTTTTCCCAAAGGTAGGGGAGTCTAAAACTAGAGGGCATAGGTTTAAGGTGAGAGGGGAGAGATTCAGAAGGGCCCAGAAGGGCAATTTCTTCACTCAGAGGGTAGTGAGTGTCTGGAATGGGCTGCCAGAGGTAGTAGTAGAAGCAGGTACAATTGTGTCTTTCAAAAAGCATTTAGATGGTTACATGGGTAAGATGGGTATAGAGGGTTATGGGCCAAGTGCGGGCAACTGGGACTAGCTTAATGGTAAAAAACTGGGCGGCATGGACTGGTTGGGCCGAAGGGCCTGTTTCCATGCTGTAAACTTCTATGATTCTATGATTCTATCTATGCTACTACTTTCCCCTTAATGCCATGCATCTTTATCTTATGCAACAACCTTTTGTGTGGCACCTTGTCAAAGGCTTTCTGGAAATCCAGATATACCACATCCATTGGCTCCCTGTTATCTACCGCACTGTTAATGTCCTCAAAAAATTCCACTAAATTAGTTAGGCACGACCTGCCCTTTATGAACCCATGCTGCGCCTATCCAATGGGACAATTTCCATCCAGATGCCATCTCTTTTAGCACTCTGGGATGCATTCCATCAGGTCCAGTGACCTACCTTCTGAAAAATTGGCACCTACACGACATTTACTCTGTGCCCAGAGCTCACTCAAGCCCAGGGTCGTACTCCATGCAAATCTTTCCCATCCTACTCTGAGGTTGGAGTTGTGTTGGCAGCTGGTGGAATCTTTCAGTGAGAATGACTTTTCTGAAGCACAGGTATTTGACACAGTGTTCCTCACTGAAGTTCAGATAGAAGAAATGCTCCCTGAATATCCTCGGTGGACAATGCCTCCTTCTGAGAGTCCTTCCTCCATCCTCCAGCAGCTTGTCCTGTATTGCATGGCCTCTGCTCATTCTCCCTGTCAGTCTTTTTCAGGGGAATGCCTACAGTTGGGCCCATGTCAAGGAGCTTGTGGTTTGTGCAGAAACCTTGAAGTCAGCAGAACCCCCTTCAGCTGCCACAGCAGAGTTCTGCAGAGGTTTGCAGAGTTCTGTGGAGGTTTGCAGAGTTCTGTGGAGGTTTGCAGAGTTCTGTAGAGGTTTGCAGAGTTCTGTGGAGGTTTGCAGAGTTCTGTAGAGGTTTGCAGAGTTTTGCAGAGTTCTGTAGAGGTTTGCAGAGTTCTGTAGAGTTCTGTAGAGGTTTGCAGAGTTCTGTAGAGGTTAAATAATAATAATAATAACTTATTGTCACAAGTAGGCTTCAATGAAGTTACTCTGAAAAGCCCCTAGTTGCCACATTCCGGCGCCTGTATAGGGAGACCGGTATGGGAATTGAACCCGCGCTGCTGGCATTGTTCTGCATTACAAGCCAACTGTTTAGCCCATTGTGCTAAACCAGCCCCTTTATTTGCAGAGTTCTGCAACTTGAAACAACGATAGAAAGTAGCAAGAATTTGTAACGTTGCCGTATCAGCCAGAAGAAATCAACCAGCAACTAACCTGCAAGTAGTTATTGAAACTTTTACGTAGCACTGGACTGGTAGGGTCTTTACTGCTGCTTAATATATGTTCAAAACTGGGAGATTAAGAGAGGGCAATAGTTGGAACATTGAACTCCAAAATGACACAACCGGTCCAACCAGTTACATAATAATTAAGCATGATGTTCACACCTTTACCAAAACAGCTTTTGGCACAATTTGCCTCACTTGAGGCTGTGGATTTTGGAGTTCAATGAGCACCCGTAACATTCTAAAATACTGCAGCCAGTGGTCATTTCTCATGCAGCATTTTCAGAACCTTTCCTCAGGCAGTCTGATGGGTTGAGCAGTGTCAATGATTGAATGGATTATACCAAATCTGTGAAAGGAATCATCTGGCAAGCAAAATGGGATTTTCCTGCTCTATGCTTTCCCCTGTGTCGTGTTAATCGCCCTGGGGTAACACGGACTGCAACTGGATGCAGTTGTACTTGAAAGTAGACTCCAAACTGTGATGTTGGTTCAATACACTTTATTGAACTTGTTAAGCAGTGCACACAGTTCGCTGTGGGTTTGACACTCTACTAATTGACACTCTACCGCAGCACGGTAGCATTGTGGATAGCACAATTGCTTCACAGCTCCAGGGTCCCAGGTTCGATTCCGTCTTGGGTCACTGTCTGTGCGGAGTCTGCACATCCTCCCCGTGTGTGTGTGGGTTTCCTCCGGGTGCTCCGGTTTCCTCCCACAGTCCAAAGATGTGCAAGTTAGGTGGATTGGCCATGATAAATTGCCCTTAAGTGTCCAAAATTGCCCTTGGTGTTGGGTGCGATTACTGGGTTATTGGGATAGGGTGGAGGTGTTGACCTTGGGTAGGGTGCTCTTTACAAGAGCCGGTGCAGACTCAATGGGCCGAATGGCCTCCTTCTGCACTGTAAATTCTATGATAATCTATGATAATCTAAGCGTGCTTACTATAACTAACTAGACCAGAATAGCTCTGAGCCACGTGTAGAAGGTGCTCACTGATATATACACCCTGACTGTCACTACAGTTGTTACCAGTGGAAAGAGGCAGAGTGTTGATGCCTCGTGTGTTTTATAGTGGGAGGCCACCTACTAGTGTTTTGCCTGGTGATTGGTTGCGTTCTGTCCTGTGTGTTGATTGGCTGTACTGGATGTCTGTCACTGCCTGTCTGTATCTCATTATGTGCATGAGTGCATATCATGACACCCTGGTTGGACACTTCACCTAAACGCAGCTTTGCACATCTATCAGAAAGTAAACGTATTCCTCTCCATATCAGTGGAGATTGAGAAAGTGGCAAAAATTTGACTACCAATTTGGAAAATTGATCCAGAGCACTTTAGACAGGTCTTCATAAGCCAAATTATAAAATAACCTATCCACTATATATAGATCTTCAAGTTTTTATGTCCATCCATTAGTGAGAACATCCAATTTTAATTGAGTAGCAGACGGTGATGTGCTAGATCAATTCTAATTACAACTTTATTGCTTCTGCTATGAGGTTGCCAATTCCTTTTAATGGTTTGAATGCTTGGCTTTGTGCAGCGCTTAAAATGAAATAAAATACGTGACTGGCAAGACAAGATTTCATTGTTCACTTCGACTTTAAGATGATCAAACACAATTATGTGTTATCAGAAAGTTTTGTTTCAAATTCTGACAGTAGGCTGTGTCAGGATTTCTCAAATTACAGTTTATGATGTAATCTTGCTTCTGATGTTGGCACAGTCCAAACTAATTCAAACAAATCAGGATCCGGCTTCCATATTACTCATTCTGTTTAGTTTGCTCCAGGGATTCAATGTTCTCACTCTGGGCAAGTTTAAAACCCAATGAATTCTGAATCACCATTTCATACTTTCCCTGGTCAGAGTGATTTTGCTCGTGGGGGATACAGGCCAGGACATGTGGAACCGGAAGATATAGAACAAAGAACAATACAGCACAGGAACAGGCCCTTCGGCCCTCCAAGCTTGTACCGGTCATGAAACCACCCTTGGACAAAACCCTCAGCAATTCCTAGTTCCCTATCCCTCAAGACCCATCCTATCCATGTGTTTGTCAAGATGCCTTTTGAACGCCGTTAATGTATCTGCTTCCACAACCTCCCCTGGCAACGCGTTCCAGGCACTCACCACCCTCTGTGTAAAAAACCTGCCTCGCACATCTCCTCTAAACTTTGCCCCACAGATCTTGGACCTATGCCCCCTGGTGACTGGCCCTTCCACCTTGGGAAAGAGTGCCTGCCCATCCACTCTATCTATGCCCCTCATAATCTTGAAGACCTTTATCAGGTCGCCCCTCAACCTCCGTCCAGACCAGGCAATATCCTGGTAAACCTCCTCTGCACCCTCTCCAAAGCCTCCACATCCTTCTGGTAGTGTGGCGACCAGAATTGTGCACAATATTCCAAAGGCGGCCTTACCAAGGTTCCATACAACTGTAGCATGACTTGCCAGATTTTATACTCGATGCCCCATCCAATGAAGACAAGCATTCTGTATGATTTCTTGACTACCTTGTCCACTTGTGTTGCCACTTTCAAAGATCTGTGAACCTGTACGCCCAGATCTCTCTGAGGTGAGGTTTTAAATGAGGACTTTGCATCTGTGTTCACTAAGGAGAAGGATGATGTAAGTATACACATCAGGGAGGCGCATTGTGATTTGAATGATTGAACATTGAGAGGGAGGAGGTACTAACAGTTTTAACAGACCTAAAAGTGGATAAATCCCCAGGGCCAGATGAGATGTATCCCAGGTTTCTGTGGGAAGCAAAGGAGGAGACTGCAGCGACTCTGACAAAAATATTCAAATCTTCTCTGGTCACAGAAGAGGTGCTGGAGGACTGGAGGGCAGGAAATGTGGCGCCATTATTCAAAAAGGGAAGTAGGGATGAATCAGGAAATTACAGACCAGCGAGCTAACTTCAGTGGTGGGGAAACTACTGGCAACAGTTCTGAGAGACAGAATGAATCTCCACTTGGAGAGGCAAGAATTAATCAAGGATAGTCAGCAGGGTTTTGTCAAAGGAAGATCCTGGGCGGGATTCTCCACTCCCACGCCGAAGTGGCCGCGCCGCCGTGAACGCCGTCGAGGTTCACGACGGCGCGGAACGTCCCCGGTCCCGACCGATTCAGGCCCTGACAATTTGCCAGGATCGGTGCCGTGTCCGCACCAGGCCTTGTCGCCCGCGCAAAAGTGGCGCTGCATAGATGACGCGGCCGGCGCCGCATAACGGACGTCATCCGCGCATGCGTGGTTGCCGTCCTGTCCAAATCCGCCCCGCAAGAAGATGGGGGACGGATCTTGCGGGGCCGCGGAAGGAAGGAGGTCCCCCTTCAGAGAGGATGGCCCGACGATCGGTGGGCACCGATCGCGGGCCACCCCACATTGCAGGTGAAGCCCGGTGCAGGATCCCCCCTCGGCCCCCCACAGGCCGCCCCCCCAGTGTTCATGCACTGCCCATGACTGCAGCGATCAGGTGTGGACGGCGCCGGGGGGAACCCGCCGTTTTGGCCTGGCCGCTCGGCCCATCCGGGCCTCAGAATAGCGGGGGTGCCGGAGAATCGCCATTTTGGGTGTCTCCGGCGATTCTCCGGCCTGCGGCCCGCGGAACTCGACCGGGCCGTTCCCGTCGCTTGGGAGAATCGCGGGAGGGCGTCGACCCGGCGCCCCCGGAAATTTTGGCGGCCCAGGCGATTCTCCCAACCGGCGCGGGAGTGGAGAATCGCGCCCCCTGTCTTACAAATTTGATTGAATTTTCTGAGGAGGTAACTATGTGTGTAGATGAGGATAGTGTGGTTGATGTAATCTACATGGATTTTAGTGAGGCTTTTGACAAGGTCCCACATGGGAGGCTGATGAAGAAGATAAGAGCCCAGGGGATCCAGGGCAATTTGGCAAATTGGATCCAAAACTGGCTCAGTTGTAGGAGGCAGAGGGTGATGGTTGAAGGCTGTATTAGTGACTGGGAGCCTGTGCCCAGTGGTGTTCTGCAGGAATTGGTGTTGGGTCCCTTGTTGTTTGTCGTCTACATCAATGATCTGGATGTGAATGTGGGAGGTATAAGTAAGTTCGCAGGTGACACAAAAATTAGTGATGTGGTAAATAGTGAGGAGCAAGGCCTTAGATTACAGGATGATACAGACAGGCTGGTTAGATGGGCAGAAGAGCGGGAAATGGAATTTAACCATGAAAAATGTGAGATAATGTATTTTGGGAGGACTGACAATGCAGGGAATATACAACGAATAGTTGGACTCCAGGAATTACAAGGGGTCAAAGAGACCTTGGTGTTCAGGGTCACAGATCTCTGACAACAGCAGGACAGGTAGATAAGGTGTTTAAGAAGGCAAATGGGATCCTTGCCTTTATTAACTGAGGCATTGAATACAAGAGCAGGGAGGTTATGCAGGAGCTGTATAAAATGCTGGTTAGGCCCCAGCTGGAGCACTGTGTGCAGTTCTGGTCACCGCACTATAGGAAGGGAGTGATTGCACTGGAGAGGGTGCAGAGGAGATTCACCTGGATGTTACCTGGGCTGGAGCATTTCAGCTGTGAAGAGAAGTTGGTTAGGCTGGGCTTGTTTTTCCTGGAGCAGAGAAGGGTGACAGGGGACCTAATTGAGGTGTATAAAATTATGAGGGACTTAAATAAGATGGATGGGAAGGTACTTTTGCTCTTTGTGGAGGGGACACAGATTTAAGGTCATGGCCAGGAGGTTTAGAGGGGGTGTGAGGAAACATTTCTTCACCCAGAGGAACTCACTGCCTGACAGGGTGGTGGATGCGGGAACCCTCTCAACATTTGAGAAGTATTTAGATGAGCACTTGAAACACGGCAGCAGACAAGGCCACGGCCCAAGTGCTGGAATATGGTATTAGACAGATAGATGCTGGATGGTTGGCATGGGTGAAACGGCCCAAGTGCCTCTTTCCGTGCTGTAAAACTCTATGACTCTATGACATTGTTGTAGCTGAACTGATACAGCTTGTCTAGTGGTGCAGGTAATTCTTGAGCATCTGTCATCAGTACTACAGTCAGGGTGCTTTCAGGACCGAAAATCTTTTCATGTGGACGATATTGGGCGGGATCTACGCAACACGGAAGAAGAAGTGTTTTCACAAAATTCACAACTCATTTTCTGAAGTTCCACCTGGCCAAAACCAAAACAAAACAAAACATGCAAGAATTGTCTGCTTGGGAAAAAGAATTGTACTAGATGTGGCAACACTGAAGTCCGATAGTTATAGTTATTCAGCACATTGTGAATCTGATGACTACCTTATTTGAAAATGATTTGCAATGTGGCACAATATAGGTGCCGGAAGATCCCATTTCCAGGATCTACCTGGCTCACCACACCCCGCGAGGTCTAACGCATTCTCGTAAGATGTCACAATGTGAATCGCGCCCCCTTGCCTTGGAGACCTTGGGCAAGTGCCAGTCAGAGCTAATCTCCACAAATGGGGACCAGATGGAACCACAGTGAAAGGTTCAATATAAATAGAAGACTTCATTTTTTTCAAAATAATGTCTCTCATGAACTGTGGGACGGTTGTACTACGATGCTTGAGATATTTCGAAGGGAATATCCAACAACATGGTTAGCGATACATACTTATGATGCCATTGGATCTCGTGTTCCAGTCTCCTGGAGAAGAGGAAACTATACAAATTCTGAACATCACTCAATTGCAAACTTTTGCACCTACGCTGCGGGGTGGGTACGTGGATATTATTGAGTATAGAATCATAGAATTTACAGTGCAGGAGGAGGCCATTCGGCCCATTGAGTCTGCACCGGCTCTTGGGAAGAGCACCCTACCCAAGCCCACACCTCCACCCTATCCCCATAACCCAGTAACCCCACCCAACACTAAGGGCAATTTTGGACACTAAGGGCAATTTAGCATGGCCAATCCACCTAACCTGCACAGATTTGGACTGTGGGAGGAAACCGGAGTACCGGGAGGAAACCCCCACACACACGGGGAGAAAGTGCAGACTCCGCACAGACAGTGACCCAGCGGGGAATCGAACCTGGGACCCTGGAGCTGTGAAGCATTTGTGCTAACCACTATGCTACCGTGCTGCCCTAAAGTAGATAAGGAACATCTCTCAGACAATCCAACTCTTTGCATTCCTTACATATCCCTGTCATCCCTTTCACCAAATATGTCAAGCAGATGGATTCCTTTTTGGGAAATTCATTTGTGTAGTAATGGAGCTGAGTGGGGCAGAATAGAAAATCACAACTGGGCAAAAGGCTTCTGAGCGCCTGGGAGCCAGAATAATGGAACCAAGAACTGAAACTAGGGATTGTTTTTCCAATGCACTTGACAATTCTCTGCGACTCTTCTTAAAAGACAGAATTGTTTTTTCTCCACATTAAACATGCTGAAAGATAGGGAAAGTTAATTTTATTTTCTAGTACTTTGTTTATTCGCTAAGTGAAACAATATTTTTCCTTGAACTTTGTCTGGAGTTTTCATTGATTCACGACTCAATCTGGCCCCACACTTCCCTATTCTACAACGGGAATTATTGTTTTGAACTTCAATGTCCAGACTTTTGAAAATGACAGTTGCTGAGAGTGACAGATTGTTCTCAAATAGTATTTAATGCCTGTTAATTTAAGCAGCTATCAATACTTTTGGTTTGCCATCTCTGTTGAATAATCAGATAACAAATGTCACCTAAAAATGTAAAACATTTAAAACGGCAAAGATAATTACCAATCTCTATGATGAGTTAACTAGAGGACAACGCATTCTACAATGTTGATGCCATTTCCATTTTTAAATGAGAACAAGGCAGGTGTGTGCTAAATGTGGATAGTTTTTCAATGAAGGCCTTGAGCAGAAACTCACTGCTCAAATCAAGAATAGTACAGTAGTGCCATGCTCAGGATGGGTATAGCCCAGTAACTCACAGCTCAGGATGGGTATAGCCCAGTAACTCACAGCTCAGGATGGGTATAGCCCAGTAACTCAGAGCTCAGGATGGGTATAGCCCAATAACTCACAGCTCAGGATGGGTATAGCCCAGTAACTCACAGCTCAGGACGGGTTTAGCCCAGTAACTCACAGCTCAGGATGGGTATAGTCCAGTAATTCAGAGCTCAGGACAGGTTTAGCCAAGTAACTCACAGCTCAGGACAGGTTTAGCCCAGTAACTCACAGCTCAGGATGGGTATAGCCCAGTAACTCACAGCTCAGGACAGGTTTAGCCCAGTAACTCACTGCTCAGGACGGGTTTAGCCCAGTAACTCACAGCTCAGGACAGGTTTAACACAGTAACTCACAGCTCAGGACAGGTTTAGCCCAGTAACTCACAGCTCAGGACAGGTTTAGCCCAGTAACTCACAGCTCAGGATGGGTATAGCCCAGTAACTCACAGCTCAGGATGGGTATAGCCCAGTAACTCACTGCTCAGGATGGGTTTAGCCCAGTAACTCACTGCTCAGGACGGGTGTAGCCCAGTAACTCAGAGCTCAGGACAGGTTTAGCCCAGTAACTCACAGCTCAGGACGGGTGTAGCCCAGTAACTCACAGTTCAGGATGGGTATAGCCCAGTAACTCACAGCTCAGGACAGGTTTAGCCCAGTAACTCACAGCTCAGGACGGGTGTAGCCCAGTAACTCTCAGCTCAGGTCAGGTGTAGCCCAGTAACTCACAGCTCAGGACGGGTTTAGCCCAGTAACTCAGAGCTCAGGATGGGTATAGCCCAGTAACTCACAGCTCAGGATGGGTATAGCCCAGTAACTCACAGCTCAGGACAGGTTTAGCCCAGTAACTCACAGCTCAGGACAGGTTCAACCCAGTAACTCACTGCTCAGGACGGGTTTAGCCCAGTAACTCACAGCTCAGGACGGGTTTAGCCCAGTAACTCACAGCTCAGGACAGGTTTAGCCCAGTAACTCACAGCTCAGGACGGGTTTAGCCCAGTAACTCACTGCGCAGGGCAGGTGTAGCCCAGTAACTCACAGCCCAGGACAGGTTTAGCCCAGTAACTCACAGCTCAGGACAGGTTTAGCCAAGTATCTCACAGCTCAGGACAGGTACAGCTCAGTAACTCACTGCTCAGGGCAGGTATAGCCCAGTAACTCACTGCTCAGGGTGGGTATTGCCCAGTAACTCACTGCTCAGGGCGGGTATAGCCCAGTAACTCACTGCTCAGGGCGGGTATAGCCCAGTAACTCACTGCTCAGGGTGGGTATTGCCCAGTAACTCACTGCTCAGGGCAGGTATAGCCCAGTAACTCACTGCTCAGGGCGGGTATAGCCCAGTAACTCACTGCTCAGGGCGGGTATAGCCCAGTAACTCACTGCTCAGGGCGGGTATAGCCCAGTAACTCACTGCTCAGGGCGGGTATAGCCCAGTAACTCACTGCTCAGTGTGGGTATAGCCCAGCAACTCACTGCTCAGGGTAGGTATTGCCCATTAACTCACTGCTCTGGGCGGGTATAGCTACTATGTTGCTGCTGACTGCAAGTATTGCACAGGAGCATATTCCAACCCCAGGTCAGACCCCAGCAGTTGCTAGGATGTCAGGCAGAAACCCCAATACTTTATTTTAATTTTGTAAGACTATGGAGAAAGGATACCTCGCTGCATGAGTGATTTCAAGCAAAAATAGGGGTACGGTAAATTAAAACAAACTCTATTGCTAACACAGTATTAATATCTTTGTCCTTATCAATACAAATAGTTTTTAACTACCAGTTGAACAATGTTGAGCAATACAGGGACACAATATCCCTTAACTGCTACCTTATTTACACCCAAACAACACTCATCTCAAACAAAAAAAACACATGTAAATACAGTTAACGGGCTCAGGAATACTTGCTGTGAAAAGACATCTTGGATAAACCACGTTGAGAAAGTGAATTCCTTTCAGGACCCGGCTGCAGATTCTTGCCTGAATCAATTTACTGTTTAAACTGCATTTCCTGTTCTCGGAAAGTCTTTAACTTACTATCTTGGGATCAGCAGCTTCTGGTCTTTCCCCAAACAAATGTTTAACTGACGTATTTGGAAATAAACTGCGAGTCTGTCTACAGACAGATCTTTAACTGAACTGTATTGAGAGCAGCTACTTGACTTCCGTTCACATCCCAATCCAAAAATAAACTCAAACTCCAGAAACTGCTCCATCCCCTTGTCCCTCCCATTAACTACCTCATGGCAATAAGCTGAGCACTCCCCAGGAAACCCCCTTAATACAAACAACAATCCATTCACCCAGACATTTACAGTCCTTTAATTGCACCTCTTGTAGCCACAAAGCCTAGCTACCTTGCAAACTAGGATTCTTAAAAACAGACCTGCAGCAGTCACACACACTAACCCTAATCCTTACCCTAGCCCTTACCCTAACCCTAAACCTTACCCTAACCCTAACCATTACTACATCAAATACATATATTACAATATATCTGAAATTCCTACATCCTGCTGGAATTCTTAGAGGATGTAACTAGTAGGGTTGATGAGGGGGAGCCAGTGGATGTGGTTTATTTGGACTTTCAGAAGGCTTTTGACAAGATCCCACAAAAGAGATTTGTGTGTAAAATTAAAGTGCATGGGATTGTGGTTGTCTATTCGCAGACAGGAAACAAAAAATCAAGATAAACGGGTCATATTCACAACAGCAGGCAGTGATTAGTGAGAAGAGGAGAAATGTCTTCACCCAGACAGTGGTGAGCCTGTGGAATTCATTACTACAGGAAGCAGTTGAGCCCAAAACGTTGTATGTTTTTAAGAAGGAGAACCCAGGGCCAGTTTAGCTCAGTTGGCTGGACAGCTGGTTCCTGATGCAGAATGAGGCGAACAGCCTGAGTTCACTTCCCATACCGGCTGAGGTTATTCATGAAGGCCCCGCCTTCTCAACCTTGCCCCCCCACCTGAGGTGAGGTGACCCTCAGGTTAAACCACCACCAGTCAGCTCCCCCTCAAAGGGGAAAGCAGCCACTTGTAATCTGACACTGTGGTGACTTTACCAGATATAAATGGAAAAGCGGGAGCAGATTACTGAGTTGTATGATCAGCCATGATCATAATGAATGGCGGAGCGGATTGTTGTTGAAAACTCACCACTATTCTTAGAAGTCCCCCTATACCAAAAAGGGCCGACATTCTAAATGTGAACAGGGATTCTCACTCCCTGACTCCGATGCAGGCTTCAGTGGGTGCTATTCAGGTCAAACTATATTTTCAAGTTATCCCCCGGTATAACCCATACCTTCATTGAAGATTTCATCTACTTACCACTTAGCAGCATCGATCCTGGGTCCCGCATTGCTAAGTAAGTAAAGTAGACTGTGGAATAACTACTATTTCAGGTTAAATTAAGTTATTTTATTATTATATTTTTTCTTTTAAAAGCTGCAATTACTGTCTTTACAGAAAGGTAAAACGATCTTGCTTCTGGAGCCTTCTGGTTGGTTGAAGGGACCTTCAGGCCCAACTTGACAATCAATCTTCTTTTTAAAGTCTGGTCTTCTTTAGATGTACTCGCTGGTTAGCTCGGTTGCTGTGTCCTATCTTTCCCATGTACCGAGCTATGAGAGCTGACTCTGCTGGCTATCTCTGAGCTGACTCTGCCTCCTCTTTAAAATCTAGTCTTCCTTCGATGTATTAGCTGTTTTAGCTCAGCTGCTTTGCCCTTTCCCATGGCCGAGCTGACTGTAATCTGACTCTGAGCTGCTTGTTCCTTCTCTGCTTCTCTGCCTCTCTGCTTCTCTCTGAGTTCTGGTAGTTCCTGCTCTGGTCTCTGGGTTTATATTCTCTTTCTAACAGTTATTAAGTTTTTATGACTTTATTGTAAAGTAACTTTTATTTTCTTTGATTGTAAAAAGTATCTTTGATCTAAACATTCTAATACAACTAAGTATTCATTTTGACATGACCTCAGCTCTCAGGTCTCTGATTACATTGTTTCCTTTGTGATGTTCAAAGTTCCTTTGTGATATTCAAAAAACACTTTGGTTTCAATAGAGGTGTGAATTTTGGTTTGGTTCCTGTCATTTCTATAGTTTTATTTTCCAATTGTGTCCCCAGCTCATAATTTTGACTTTGATTTTGGCTTTGAAATATGTTTCTCGTAGACTGATAGTCTCCAGTTTTCTTTTAATTTACCTGATGTTAGCAGAATTTCACACCTATATTTGTCACCAAATTCAACTGAACCTCATGCTTTCCTTTCCAGCTGCTTACTAAGATAGTTACTTTCAATGAAGGTGTGAGCCATTGTTTTTAGCTTCATACAAAAATCCTGTTTGTTTTGTTAGCTAAGCCTCTTTGACCAAGGCTATCTGCATTTTACAATCCTCTCCTGACAGCTGCTGTTAACCCTTTGTGGGATCTTGCCCTGTATTCTCTCATGTTTCTCTCAGACCAGATATTGCCAGACTTCCATGTTTCAAATGACACATCTTTCCATATTATCAATTACTGGGCTCGAAGGGCCGAATGGCCTCCTCCTGCTCCTATTTTATATGTTTGACTCACTGCTCAGGCAGCTACAGCTCGGTAACTCCCTGCTCGGTAGCCCCCTGCTCGGTAACCCCCTGCTAAGGACAGGTATACCGCACTAAATACAACCCACACTCACATTTGTTGCTCCTTAGTGTTTCTCAGCTTAACCCAGACAGATTCCACATTGTCAGAACTGAAATCCTTCCTCACGATTTCATTAATTTCCTCTTTAACCAGCAATGCCTTTTCCTTTAATTCTGTCCTTCCTAAATACTGAACGCCCCTGAATGTTCAATACCCATCCCTGGTCACACTGCAGCCATGTTTCCATAATCCTGATGATATCATACCCGATTACAACTATTTCTGTGATTAATTCATCCACTTTATCGCAAATGTTCCGTGTGTTTAGGCACAAAGCCTTACTCTTGTCTTTTTAACAGTGCTTGTCCCGCTCCCAATATTTTTCACTGTGACCCTATTTGGTTCTGGCCCTTGGTTTCTCTGCCAATCACTTTTCTTATTCCCATTTCTGTCTTTTGTTCCTGTCCGCGTTTTCACTCCGTGACTCCTTGCAGAGGTTCCCATCCCTCTGCCATGTTAGTTTCATTGGAGTGTTAGATGGTGTCAGTTTCTGTCAGGCCATTTCCATTGATGGATGGTGTGAATGTTAGCAAAGCTTACAGAGCATCCGTGAGCAGGGGATATGAGACTGAATTTAGCAGAATTCCTCTGACCACTGTTAAAATTATGTTGCAATTGACATGAAGATTGTAAATAACACTGAAAACAAAGAGACTGGACAGAAATAATAGCAACTGGAAGCTGTTACTGTGACGGGAGATCAGGTTACACGTCTAGTCAGAGGCAAATGCTGCAATGACACAGCAAACAATCATTTTAAAATTGCTCCAGGTTGAAACCAGCAGATGGTTCTGGAAAGCAGACTGTGCCAGAATGAGGGAATCCATTCCATGTTATCTAAGTGAAGCCAGGGAACAACGCAACTAAAACAGGCCACACACACACCAATTTATTCAATAAAGCAATGGGGACAATTTTTCTTTCTTCTTCCCCCTATTCGGGACCTGAGGAGGATATATCAGGAAAAAAATCAGAAGATTAAACATCACAAAGATAGCATTTGTTGCCAAGGTTACAAAAAATGTTATTCATGAGGTGTGGGTGTCGCTGGCTATGTCAGCATTTGTTGTCTCCATCCCGAATTGCGCTTGAGGAGGTGGGGGTGAGCTGTCTTCTTGAACCGCTGAAGTCCATATGGTGTAGGTACACCCACGGTGCTGTCAGGGAGGGAGCTCCAGGAATTTGACCCAGTGACAGTGAAGGAATGGTGATGTATTTCAAAGTTGGGATGTTGGGGCTCGCAGGGGAACGTCCAGTTGATGATGTTGTCATGATCCCTCCTGGGCGAGTGCGCGTTCAATTTGAGTGCACTTAACCAAGAGTCACAACACAATTGAAGTGAATAAATAATTGGAATTCATAAATTAATAAACGGCTGGAATGTTTACAAACATTGGGGTTCCACCACTCAGGCAACTGAAGCATGAAGGGATATGAATGGATCAAAGCTGCAGATGGTTTTCACGAGCTGTCAAGCACAGACCACTACTCAGAAAGCTATGAATGGCTGCATGGATCTGTGGGAACCACACCCAGGTCACAGCTGCTCTCCTCCCAGGAAGAGGCACATGGAGCTGCAAGGTAAGTGTCACAGCTGTAATGTTTCCCTGTGGCGGGTCTCCCTATTACTGTGGGGGTGGGTGGGGGGAGGGGAGGAACCTTGTGGTGGGCCAAGGGAGTAACGGTTTCTCCCATGGCCCACCGCAAAGGCCACCACGCCAGGGCCACGCTGATAAAAACCACAAGTGAGCCGTGCCCACGTGGTTCCCAGGGCACAGGGTGCCACGCCCGCTAAATAGATGCAAATGGGTGATTAAGATGCTCTTGAATTTATTTCCATCCCCCCTCCCCCCCGGCATCGTGGACCTTGTTCACGTCACCACCGAGGAGTCAGAGTGTTTTGTACGGTTCGGCACCCGCCGCTGATCCTTTCCCCGACGCCCGATTCTCCATCCCATCGGGTGATGTATTCCGGGCCTCCTGGGATGCAGAATCCCATCCATTTTCTTGAAAGGAAAGTAAGCAAAAATGAATTAGGCTCTTACACACGGCTGCAGTTTCCAGTTGTGTATATTAATCATACTGCCCTTTGGTGACTAAAGTCACCACAGTCCCAGGGGACCATAGGCTGCTTTCCCCTTTGAGGGGGAGGGCTGTCTGGTGGTCGTTTAACTTGAGGGTCACCACACCTCAGGCGAGGGACAAGGTTGAGAAGGCGGGGCCGTCATGAATAACCTCAGCCGATACGGGTATTGAACCCACGCTGTTCGTCTCGCTTTGCATCACAAAGCAGCTCGAGTGAGTTAAACCCACCCCCATTCATGACGAACCTGCAGATAACGGAATTATTTTTGTTGATTAGGTGTGAAGCACAGCAAATGCGCAGGGTTAGATCTCGGAGATGTAACATCAGCTGTTTACTAAGTCATTGAACCTGTAATTAACATAAAGTGTCTGTTAATGAGATGTATCAAATTTCTCTGACACTTTATAAAAATTATCTCTGAAACAATTAATATAGATTGATGAATAGGATAAAAGCAAATTACTGCAGATGCTGGAATATGAAACCAAAGAGAAAATGCTGGAAAATCTCAGCAGGTCTGGCAGCATCTGTAGGGAGAGAAAAGAGCGAACGTTTCGAGTCCGACGAATCTTTGTCAGGAAGGGAGTTTGACAAAGGGTCATCTGGGCTCGAAACGTTAGCTCTTTTCTCTCCCTACAGATGCTGCCAGACCTGCTGAGATTTTCCAGCATTTTCTCTTTGATGTATAGGATATTGATTTCACAAATAAACTGGCCTGTGTTTGGGCGCAGAGAGTGGTCGGCAGGAAAAGCACAAACGGGGCCGTTTTTTACAAACTGCGAAGTATGTGTGGAACATTGAGCGGGATTTTCTGAGCGGGATTTTCTGAAAAATTGGCCAAGGGTCATTTTAAGAGAAAATCGCTGCGATTTCCACTGGCCCCGGCGATGGATCCCGATTACAATCTTCAGCCACTTAAAATGTTTTATACCCCACATGTGCCTAAGGTGCAAAGCACCTGATTCACCCACTCCGGGGTTCTCTGAGCTGTGTTTAAATGGCCGCACAGCACTCACTCTCATTCAAACCAGAAAAATGACAGTGGCAAGACCAGCTCCAAGATTCTGGGAGAGAGCCTGCCGTTGATTACTGGATGCCATGGCGGAGAAGCGGATGGACCACAATTTACCCACGCGTTGGCAGGAGACCCCCCCCCCCCAGCAAGGTCACCGATCCCTCCTCGGAGACAGCGGCAGCATCCTGACCCTGGGCAGTGTTTGCCTGACCCTGGGCAGTGCCTGCCTGACCCTGGGCAGTGTCTGCCTGACCCTGGGCAGTGCCTGCCTGACGCTGGGCAGTGTCTGCCTGATGCTGGGCAGTGTCTGCCTGACCCTGGGCAGTGCCTGCCTGACCCTGGGCAGTGTCTGCCTGACCCTGGGCAGTGCCTGCCTGACGCTGGGCAGTGTCTGCCTGACGCTGGGCAGTGTCTGCCTGACCCTGGGCAGTGCCTGCCTGACGCTGGGCAGTGTCTGCCTGGCGCTGGGCAGTGCCTGCCTGACCCTGGGCAGTGCCTGCCTGACGCTGGGCAGTGTCTGCCTGACGCTGGGCAGTGCCTGCCTGACGCTGGGCAGTGCCTGCCTGACGCTGGGCAGTGCCTGCCTGACGCTGGGCAGTGTCTGCCTGACGCTGGGCAGTGCCTGCCTGACGCTGGGCAGTGCCTGCCTGACGCTGGGCAGTGTCTGCCTGACGCTGGGCAGTGCCTGCCTGACGCTGGGCAGTGCCTGCCTGACGCTGGGCAGTGTCTGCCTGACCCTGGGCAGTGCCTGCCTGACACTGGGCAGTGCCTGCCTGACGCTGGGCAGTGTCTGCCTGACCCTGGGCAGTGCCTGCCTGACGCTGGGCAGTGCCTGCCTGACCCTGGGCAGTGCCTGCCTGACCCTGGACAGTGCCTGCCTGACCCTGGGCAGTGCCTGCCTGACGCTGGGCAGTGCCTGCCTGACGCTGGGCAGTGTCTGCCTGACCCTGGGCAGTGCCTGCCTGACCCTGGGCAGTGTCTGCCTGACGCTGGGCAGTGTCTGCCTGACCCTGGGCAGTGCCTGCCTGACCCTGGGCAGTGCCTGACTGACGCTGGGCAGTGCCTGCCTGACCCTGGGCAGTGCCCGCAGCCTGACCAACAGGACAGGTGTTCAATGCAAAAAAAACAACTGAATGACCTCCTACTATTTGCAAAGGTAAACATCCCTGTATCCCCTCAGCATTGGCCCTTTGACCAACTCCCAGAATATCACCTTGTACCCACCTCACGGGTTCCAGGCACCTGACCTTCCAGCATCATCCTCAAACCATCCTCGGCCTCAAGGCCCCCAGGCGATCCTCATCAGAACCCCACCCTGCGTCAGCCCACTGCCCATCCATGTCAGTTGTGTTCAACCTCTGACCTGCTGACAATATCCCAACAGGAGAAGATAGCCCATAACTGGAGAGAGTAAATGGGCGGAAGAATGCCCAGAGGATGTTCACTCTTTTTGAAGAGAAGGCCATGGAGCTCACAGGGGAGGACCAGGTTCGAGCATACACAGACAGGCAGGCAAGCCACAGAAAAGTGAGGAGTCGCTGCACCTTCGTCCAGATGACCAATCTCAAGCGAGGTACATGTCAAAACCCTTGACCAGGCCATGTATTAAACCCATGTCCATTGCCTTGAAGGAATATCAACCGAAGTGCTTGACCAGTCAACATGCAGTGCCCCTCCTCTGGCTACCCTTCACAGCACATTGGAGGAGATCTCCGTGGAGGACACGGCTGATGCATCACAGCTGTCACCCACAAATCCACCATCACAGAGACACGCACCTCGGTGGATGATGTTAGCAGGCAAGCGTCCGGGTCACTATCTGGTGAAGACCACACTGCTCCTGGTACACATCAGTTGGAGACAGGGGTATCCCAGAGTTTTGGACAGTCAGAGATTCGCTGGATCCCAGGATCCAGCTGTGTCTCTCTGGACACATTTATTCCTCAGGTGCTGGAGATGTGAAGGTAGAGCCGGGAATACCAGGAGCGGTTGTCAGCGACATTCCTGCGACTGTTAGGCTGGCTGGAGGAGTGCCAAAGTCTTCAGTGACATGAGAGTTTGCTTACGTTGTGTGGCACCCAGGCAACACGGCAAGGGTGGAGGCTACAAGGGGAAAATCTGGTGCAAAACATCAGAGCCATGACTAACAAACTCCAAAGCATAGCTCAGACCCTGAAGACCATGGCCAAGGCCACCAGGGCTGGCAGTGCCACATGATGTTGAAGCTTCTGGAGCTCCTTCAAGCTGCTCCTCCCCACCCTCTCCTCCCATCCCAGGGACCACGAGCACCCGGAGGGAGGAGGAATCACTGGAGCACATCCCAGGACCGTTCATCCAGGAGACCTTGGGAGTGACCAGGTTTTCTGAATCCCTGCTTCCTGCTTCCTGCGTCTCTCAGGGGCAGCGGGCAGAACAGGGCGACACAACATCAGTGCCGCCTGAAACTTGGACACCTGCCAAGGGAAGGCAGCAGGTTGCTCCACTTCTGTGTGGACCCTGGGAATTCACCGAGATGGAGTGGGGGGCTCACAAAATGAAAGGGTTTTAGGGGCACAGAGTGGACATGGGTGAGGTGAGGCACTGATAGTTGTGGGTCAAAGTAACTTGTCACAATTCCACTTGTCACCTGATTAATATCTCTTGTTGTTAACAATCTTAGGGCCACACTCTGACTCTCCTCCCACTGGGAAAAGTGCTCATCCCTGCTGGACACATCTTTTCCCAGAGTTCCTCAATGTAAGAGAAACGGTGAGATCCACTCAAATGGAGAACAACATACATCCTAGAAGGACTCTCCAATTATTCAGTGAACCCTAGAGCTGAGTCCCTCTAGAGTAATGGGCAAAGGGACCTGACCCTCACTTGCACATGAGCTGGGAAGCCAGCGGCTGGTAACAGACAGATAGACAGACAGACAGACAGACAGACAGACAGACAGACAGACAGACAGACAGACAGGCAAACAGACGGACAGACATTAGCAGAGCCCAAGGAGCTTCAGAGTTTTCCTCACTGTGATTCACCATCACCCTCCTGCATTGACAGGCTGAGCAGGTACAAGGAATCCCAGACCCAGCACCCTGAGGAGCTGTTTCTGTTGTGGACGTCCACCCTAGATCGCAGAGGGGGTCACAAAGGTGGAGGTTGTGGTGGTGGGGGTTGTAGCGCACAAAGACTCCATGAGACGAATAGAGTGAAGTCAATGAGGCTTTATTAAGCGTGTCTGTTCCCCGCAGCTCGATAGTAAACTGGTCTGCGGGGGAAGACTCCGGCTTCTTATACTCCGCCTTCAGGGCGGAGCTTGAGGTCAACGGCCAACCAGGACCCGGGATCTGTCAGCCAATGACATTAGGGCTTCCAGTCCCACATGACCCCCAATACATACTACCACATTCACCCCTTGTCAAAAATGAACCCGGCGGGGTGATGCTTCGTATGGTGGTAAGGGTTTACAGGGCTGGTCCTGGGAGGACAAAACATTCACAAGGCAATACAGTATTGGACAATTTTGTCCTGTTGCAACTATTTACAGAGGGTATAGGAAGAAAAGCAAAATGTTCTTGTGAACAGTCCATATTTGTTTTACATTGACGCCTCGAGTCGGTCGGGCGGTCTGGTCGTCCGTGTCGATCGCCTCGGCCCCGGCGGTGGTGGTGGTGCTTGTACCAGTGTTGTTGCCTCCAGGAGCCGTACGGTTTCAGCTTGGGCTTGATTCTTGGTCGGAGCTGAGGGGAGGGGAACCGATCCTCCTGGGAAGGGGGCGGTCGCGGGGTGCGGCGGTGGCAGGAAGGGGGGGGTTGGGTTGATGGTGTCGGGGGGGTTTGCGTGTTGCCGGCGGGCACCAGATCCCGCAGGGAGACCGTGTCCTGTCGGCCGTCGGGGTACTCCACGTAGGCGTACTGGGGGTTCGCGTGGAGGAGGTGAACCCTTTCGACCAACGGGTCCGCCTTATGTGCCCGCACATGCTTTCGGAGCAGGATGGGTCCTGGGGCCGCCAGCCAGGTCGGCAGCGACGTTCCAGAGGAGGACCTCCTAGGGAAGACAAGGAGACGCTCGTGCGGCGTTTGATTAGTGCTTGTACATAATAACGACCGGATGGAATGGAGAGCGTCCGGGAGGACCTCCTGCCACCGTGAAACTGGGAGGTCCCTGGACCGTAGGGCCAGTAGGACGGCCTTCCAGACCGTGCCGTTCTCCCTTTCTACTTGCCCGTTCCCCCGGGGGTTGTAGCTGGTCGTCCTGCTTGAGGCTATGCCCTTGCTGAGCAGGAACTGGCGCAGCTCGTCACTCATGAAAGAGGACCCACTGTCGCTGTGGACGTATGCGGGGTAACCGAACAGTGTGAAGATGCTGTTCAGGGCTTTAATGACTGTGGCCGCGGTCATGTCAGAACAGGGAATGGCAAAAGGGAAGCGGGAGTATTCGTCCACTACATTAAGAAAATATGCGTTGCGGTCGGTGGAGGGGAGGGGCCCTTTGAAATCGAGACTGAGGCGTTCAAAGGGGCGGGAAGCCTTAATCAGGTGCGCTCCATCTGGCCTGAAAAAATGCGGCTTGCATTCCGCGCAGATGTGGCAGTCCCTTGTGACTGTACGGACCTCCTCTAAAGAGTATGGGAGATTGCGGGACTTGATGAAGTGGTAAAACCGAATGACCCCCGGGTGGCAGAGGTCCTCGTGGAGGGTTTGGAGGCGGTTAATTTGTGCGTTGGCACATGTGCCGCGGGATAGGGCATCGGACGGCTCGTTCAGCTTTCCGGGACGATACAAAATCTCATAGTTGAAGGTGGAGAGCTCGATCCTCCACCTTAAGATTTTGTCGTTTTTGATTTTGCCCCGCTGTGCATTATCGAACATGAAGGCTACCGACCGTTGGTCTGTGAGGAGAGTGAATCTCCTGCCGGCCAGGTAATGCCTCCAATGTCGCACAGCTTCCACTATGGCTTGGGCTTCCTTTTCTACTATCGAGCTGCGGGGAAACTGGCCTGCGGGGGAAGACTCCGGCTTCTTATACTCCGCCTTCAGGGCGGAGCTTGAGGTCAACGGCCAACCAGGACCCTGGATCTGTCAGCCAATGACATTAGGGCTTCCAGTCCCACATGACCCCCAATACATACTACCACATTCACCCCTTGTCAAAAATGAACCCGGCGGGGTGATGCTTCGTATGGTGGTAAGGGTTTACAGGGCTGGTCCTGGGAGGCTGTCGCACAACATGATGGCCCTAGTGTGCCAATCAGGAAACAATGAGGGCAACCCTGGCCCTCCTGCTCATGCAACCTCTCGCACCCACCTGGCCTCCATCCTCAGCGGCCCCTCCTTCCATTCCCTCCTGGACCACCTCCTCATCAGAGGAGATGCTTCGCTCCTCCTGGATTCTTCATTGAGGATGTTACCCACTGCTGTGCTACATTATGGAGGGCACAGCAGATCACGACAACACGGGAGACCCTCTGGGGAGTGTACTGCAGAGTCCCACCAGACCTGTCGAGGCAGCGTCAGCACATCTCCAGCAGCCCAATATTTTGCTCAGTCACAACGACTCTGGCTCTCAGGTCATCAGCCAAAACCTCAGCGGATATCCCTTCTCCCCAGTGAGACATCCCTGCAGCCTGTGATGAACCTCAGATATCCCTGGGCTTAAAGGCTGCCCGTGGATGGAACTATCATGAACGCCCCCTGGGAAATGTGCCCACAGGTGGAGGATCTTCATCTGCTGGTCACAGACCAGCAGCACATTCAGAGAGTGGATCACCTTTCTGCCAAATCCGGGACTCCCTCATGCCACGAGGCTCATGGAGCCACCCGAGGGCCATCGATGGCCCCCTGAACCTATGGTAGACCAGAGATGGAAATGAATCCCACAGTCATCTCATCCTGATGGGCCTGGTCCCGGTTTAAGGTCATGTAGTCCGAGGCCTAGGCATCGGGTGTATCCATTATGTCAAGAATGCATTTGTGGGCAGGCTACTGTGAGATGCCACAAAGAACGATCCTGTGGTGTAAGAGTTGAGGGCGGTGTGATCTTCACGGACACAGGGAGGGGGTGCCTTCTTCCTCCATGTGGTGCCAGTGTGGATGGATGGTGCACAGGTGCTGCACTGTCTCCCTGTTGAGGCGGAATCTCCCGAGGCACATGTCTGCTACTTCCATTAAGGACACCCCAATCCTGTAAAACTCTGACTCCTTTGTCTTCGCCTTCCAGCCCCCTGTTCATCCTGCACTGTGGTCTTTAGACTGCCCTGCACCCCACGGCCACCTGGCACTGGGTCCTCCCTCAGCACAGCCTCTGGTAGCTGCTGGAGTCTGTCGGTGCGTCTGCTGAGAAAAAGAGGAAGTGAAAAAACTCAACTCCTCATAAACATTGTGGTTAGCTGCAAAGTAGGGTCCTTGAGATCCATTCAAGTGAGATGGGTCTCTGTAACAGCTCCACGTTCTCTCACTGTTCCTGATCTGAGTATTGGCTACACAAGTAGAAGCCAATCAGAAAGTGAAGGTGAGTTAGGCGGGTTCGAAACATTAAGCCTGTTTCTCGCCACACGTGCGACCTGGTGGGTTTTGCCAGCATTTCTTTTTCTATTTAAATTTCCAACATCCCCTGTATTTAGTTTTTGTATTATTATCAACCAGGCTGACATCTGGATGGGGAACCCAACAATTACAAAAGATGCACTTTAAGGAGTTAAAATTCCAGAGGGAAAATCTGGATATTTGACTTTCCCATTTAAAACTCCGTGCTATTCAAACTTCTCGGGATCTGCCACAAATTAACGTGGCTCCCTGTCAGACTCTAAGAACAATATTGCAAAGCACCTTGGGTCAATTTACTACATTAAAGGTGCTAGTTAAATGAAAGTTGTTGCTGTTCCATGGATGATATATACGGAGGAGTAGAGGATTATGCATAGTGCATTGCTGAAGGATTATATGAAGTTTATGATTGGTGGGATGATAACTAATTAAAGAGGACTCACACCACACTCACTCACACACCAAACGCCTCCGACCTGATGATTATAGACGGCATCTGGTCACATCCAAAATCAGTGCCTCAGATGTTTTGACAGATGGAGAATCATTGCAGCCGACCCACGGGTAACAGGAATTTTTGTCGTGCACCGTTTTGTGGAAGGGTATCTCAGCACAAAGAAAGATAGGCAGAATCCATCTAACTGTGAGTGGGAGAGAAACAGTAACAATACAGAAATAGCTGTCAAAACACCAACTCCGTGTAGCCACCGTTCCAGCAGGCAGGAGGACAGGCTACACACATGGCAAATGTGTCCGGGTTGCCCCATTTCTGATATCTATGAGGTCCCCTACAAAAATATATTGCCACATGAACCTTCGATAGTTTCCTGCCCCTTTTTCAGATACTATTCAGTTCTAGTCTATTACAAGAATACTGAATTATCATAAACAATTTCAAGTATTCGGCACAATCCGGTGATGCATATTCATTTAATCAACTGCATCTTCTCTTAATTCTATCACCGTAACTGACTGCAATGTTCCACTTTCTGCTGTGTTTTGGCCTGGATTTCCTGGTTAGAATAATGGTGATGGTCGCAGGGTTCACTGCTGGAAAAGAATAAACCAGACAGCAACTTCTGACCTCCACACATGTGGCATTGAACACAGAAATCGAGAGGTGGCTGTCAGAGGTAGTTCCACCCCTGCACACTCTGTTGGGTAACAGCCGTCTCTGGTAGACGTGACACTGAAATCAATCTAATGATGTGAATTTGGAATTCTTGTCCACAAGATTCGCAATAAAAACAACTGAGAAATTTAGGGCTGATGCATTCAGCTGTTGTGTTTATGACTGTGTAATAATGATACACATGGCTGTACAACCTCTCTGACCTTGAAAAAATAATTTTACAATTTTACAATAATACTCATTCTCTCAGAAGAAAATTAATGTTGCAGATTTATTATTTTTCTGTTTGTATCTTTTACATTTCCTTAATCTCATCTGCATTTCCCAGTCTGCATGATTTAAAAGTAATTATTTCTTTATTTCCACTTCCTGGTTTGCAATCTGCCTGCCTCAATCAGGATACTTCAATCTGACTGGTTGAATAACCTTGCTAGTGTTTGTTCTGATTGGTTGAATATCCTTGCTATTGTTTGCTCTGATTGGTTGAACATCCTTGCTATTGTTTGTTCTGATTGGGTGAATATCCTTGCTATTGTTTGTTCTGATTGGTTGAATATCCTTGCTATTGTTTGTTCTGATTGGTTGAATAACCTTGCTATTGTTTGTTCTGATTGGTTGAATAACCTTGCTACTGTTTGTTCTGATTGGTTGAATAACCTTGCTATTGTTTGTTCTGATTGGTTGAATAATCTTGCTATTGTTTGTTCTGATTGGTTGAATAACCTTGCTACTGTTTGTTCTGCTCAGACCACAGACCTGTACAGGCTGCACCCTTGCCCTGTATCCCTCCCATGACCGGCCTGAGAAATGTCTCTGCACTGTTGTATTCAAGGTGAACGATGCGTGTTATTCCTTTGATGCTTTGAGCAGAATTCAGACCGTTGTGTGCTAAAGGCTGAATGACCTCACCATGTGCCTGCTGGGAGTTTGGATCGCCTCGCTCCTTTATTGACGTACATTGGATTGAGCCATTTGGTATTGCGTGGTTGGGCAATACTCACTTTTCTGGTGCTTTCACCGTCACTTGTACAGAGAGATTTAATGACCCAAATTTGATACTCCCTTGAGGTACAATACACATACTCCAGCAATTCTTCAGCGAATCACACGAACCTGCCTCCCATCCATTGACTCCATCTACACCTCCCGCTGCCTGGGGAAAGCGGGCAGTATAATCAAAGACCCCTCCCACCCGGCTTACTCACTCTTCCAACTTCTTCCATCGGGCAGGAGATACAGAAGTCTGAGATCACGCACGAACAGACTCAAAAACAGCTTCTTCCCCGCTGTTACCAGACTCCTAAATGACCCTCTTGTGGACTGATTTCATGAACACTACACCCTGTATGCTTCATCCGATGCCAGTGCTTATGTAGTTACATTGTATATGTTATGTTGCCCTATTATGTATTTTCTTTTATTCCCTTTTCTTCTCATGTACTTAATGATCTGTTGAGCTGCTCGCAGAAAAATACTTTTCACTGTACCTCGGTACACGTGACAATAAACAAATCCAATCCAATCCAATCCAGCATGTCTGTGAGATCAGAATTTGTGCAGCTGTGAGGTTATGAGAATTTCTACCTCAGGACTGTATCCGTGGATTAATTATAGGATGTGGAACTTTCAATTCAACACCCATAAAGGGTTAATCCACAAAATTCTTGAACTGCAATCTTCAGTGAAAGAAGGATATGGTCTCATTTCTTAAGATCCAGTCCAGATAATACAAAAATTAAAAAGTTTGATGCACATTAAACTCCATCTGCCAAAATTTTGGCCCATTCTCCTCGCTGACCTATATCCATCTGTAAACTCTTTAGAATGGGCTTGTGGATGCTTCACCGTGGGTTTAAGGGCTGGCTAATTACCAATGTAGAGACTGGGAAGGGAACATATATATTGGAGATGGATGGATGGATATGTGTTATACCTCATAATGAAACATCCGTTCCCTGATGGTTAATATTTTTAGGGAGGGGGGGTATGTAAGTACCCTTCCTGTTTATCTCTTTATTTCTTCTTACTTTTATTTTGGCATTATCATTTTTTATCCTTGGGTGATTGATGAACATGTATCTTTAAGGCAAGCGGCCTTTCTCTCCCAGCATTCCCATCTGGGACACCTCCCACCATCAGCCTGTCACAGTTTGATATCGTGGGACATTCCTCTTTCTCCTCGGTCCCACACCCATTCAGTTTCACATCTCACCCCAACCATTTCCAGCTTTTCTTTGGATGATCCTGTCCACTGCCAGCTCCGTGTCCATCATAGCCCCATTTAGTAAAATTCTCACATAATTTCTCTCCCATCCTGTCCATGATAGTGATGTTTATATTGCTTTTCCATTCCTCTTGCTTTGCTGCCCTTCCACTTTGTTTCATAGAAGCATAGAGTCCCCACAGAGCAGAAGGAGGTCAGTCAGCCCATCGAACCTGCACTGACCCTCAAACAGCAGTCCACCTAAACTCACTCCCCCATCTCTTCTCTGCAACCCCTCCACCTTTCGACACTAAGGGACAATTTCGCATGGCCAATCCACTTAATCTGCACATCTTTGGACCGGAGGCCATGATTTATATTCCTTTTCTCACCATTGTTACGACCCCTGGGCTAGCGCGCGGTCAATCCCAGCCCCACTTGACCTGGAGTCGCAACACAATTGAAATAAATATCTCAGAAAAGCACCCCACATCTTTGGTCCTTAGCTGCCCAATAACTACGATCACCAGGTTTGTAAATTAAACATAATTAAGTTTATTAATAACAATAACTGGAATTAAATATGCAGCAAATACAACAGATTAACAATTATCCAATCTCCCCCCACTTAAACCCGCCCTCCCACTAGAGGGGCTGGTTTAGCACAGTGGGCTAAATAGCTGGCTTGTAAAGCAGACCAAGGCAGCAGCGCGAGTTCAATTCCCGTACCGGCCTCCCCGAACAGGCGCCGGAATGTGGCAACCAGGGGCTTTTCGCAGTAACTTCATTTGAAGCCTACTTGTGACAATAAGCGATTTTCATTTTGTTTCACTACACACCCATAAAAGACAGACAAACACAGAGGGGAAAAAGGGGCATAAAAATAATAAGTGAAAGAGATAAAAGTCTTCGGTTCCGATGGTTACTTCTAGCACTTTCCTTAAATTTAGGATTCCAGTTTGAGATTTCTACTTCCAGTCTGGAATGCTTTTCACTCCAGATTCATTGGGGTCTCTGCAGATTCAGAAATACAGAAGCTTTGCTGGGGAGATGGAGAAGAGAGCATCTTCCTTCCTCTGCAATCCAGGCCCCCAATAGCTTCCACTGGTTCTCTGGAAATCACCCAGGCTGCATCCAATCACTGCCCGTTACTGGCCCTTTTGGCCAATTCATTGACCACCAGCCAACCAATCGAATCGAGTCCCACCTGTCTCTTGGGTGCCAACAAGTCTGAGTTCTGCTTTCCGAGGACTAGCACAGTGTTTGGTTTGTAGCATTTGAGTTTCTTTTATCCCCTGCTCGACTTAAAGACACATGTCCATTTAGCATCCATTGATCAAAATGATAACAGCAAAAAAATAAAGAAAGGGAAAATAGGCAATCCCTAGGAAGGAACCTGACACTCTCATGTTAGTTACTGCTTCCCAGTCAGGCTACCGACATTCAGAAACTTAGGGTGGGATCCTCCGACCCCGGGCTGGGTCGGAGAGTTCCCAGGGGGAGGCGCGAATCCCGCTCCACTGCCCCGACGCCGGTTGCCCTATTCTCCAGCGCCATTTTTCAGGCAGCGGCAGGATTCCAGCCACGCCGGTCAGGGGCCATTGACAGCCCCCCACCCCCGGTGTTTTTCCAGGCCCCGATGGGCCGAGTGGCTGTCCAGTTTTGGCCAGTCCCACTGGCAAGAATTGCTCACCTCACACACGGCGGGACCTGGCAGGTAAGTGTGCGGGGACGGTCCTGGGGTGGGTGGGCGGGGGGGGGATCCAACCCCGAGGGGGCCCCATGGTAGCCTGGCCCGCGATCGGGGCCTACCGATCTGCGGGTGGGCTTGTTCCGTGGGGGGACTTCTTTCCCCTGCGCTGGGCCCCTGTAGTCTCCACCATATTGCCCGGGGGCCGGCGCGGAGAAGAGAACCCCCGTGCATGCGCGGAAGTACGCCGGTCGGTCCGCGCATGCACGAGACCACGCCGGCCCTTCAGCGCCAGCTGGAGCGGTGCCAACCCCTCCGCCGTCCATCTAACCCCCGAAAGTTCGGAGAATCCTTCACTTTCCGGGGCTGTTCATGCCGGAGTGGTGGGTTTTCCCGCCGGCGTGGGGACTTAGTCCCCAGAAGGGAGAATCCCACCCATAGAAACTAGGGACAGGAGTACCCATTCTGCCCTTCAAACCTGCTCTGCTGTTCAATATCATAGAATCCCTACAGTGCAGGAGGAGGCCATTTGGCCCATCAAGTCTGCACTGACCCTCCGGAAAAGCATTCTACTTGGACCCAATCCCCCGCTCTATTGCCATAACCCCATCTAATCTTTTGGGCCAATTCCGCTTGGTCAATCCACCTAACCTGCACATCTTCGGACTGTGGGAGGAAACCGGAGCACCCGGAGGAAACCCACGCACACACGGGGAGAACGTGCAGACTCCGCACAGACAATGACCCAAGCCGGAATCGAACCTGGGACCCTGACACTGTGAGACAGCAGTGCTAACCACTGCGCCACTGTGCCACCCGGGTCCCTGGCGCTGTGAGACAGCAGTGCTAACCACTGTGCCACTGTGCCACCCGGGTCCCTGGCGCTGTGAGACAGCAGTGCTAACCACTGTGCCACTGTGCCACCCGGGTCCCTGGTGCTGTGAGACAGCAGTGCTAACCACTGTGCCTCTGTGCCACCCGGGTCGCTGGCACAGTGAGACAGCAGTGCTAACCACTGTGTTACCGTGCCACCCGGGTCCCGGGTGCTGTGAGACAGCAGTGCTAACCACTGTGCCACTGTGCCACCCGGGTCCCTGGCGCTGTGAGACAGCAGTGCTAACCACTGTGTAACCTGGGTCCCGGGCGCTGTGAGACAGCAGTGCTAACCACTGTGCCACTTGGGTCCCTGGCGCTGTGAGACAGCAGTGCTAACCACTGTGCCACCCGGGTCCCTGGCACTGTGAGACAGCAGTGCTAACCACTGTGCCACCCGGGTCCCTGGCACTGTGAGACAGCAGTGCTAACCACTGTGCCACCCGGGTCCCTGGCGCTGTGAGACAGCAGTGCTAACCACTGTGTTACCGTGCCACCCGGGTCCCTGGCGCTGTGAGACAGCAGTGCTAACCACTGTGTCACCCGGGTCCCGGGCGCTGTGAGACAGCAGTGCTAACCACTGTGCCACTTGGGGCCCTGGCGCTGTGAGACAGCAGTGCTAACCACTGTGTTACCGTGCCACCCGGGTCCCTGGCGCTGTGAGACAGCAGTGCTAACCACTGTGTCACCCGGGTCCCGGGCGCTGTGAGACAGCACTGCTAACCACTGTGCCACTTGGGTCCCTGGCGATGTGAGACAGCAGTGCTAACCACTGTGCCACTTGGGTCCCTGGCGCTGTGAGACAGCAGTGCTAACCACTGTGCCACTTGGGTCCCTGGCGCTGTGAGACAGCAGTGCTAACCACTGTGTTACTGTGCCACCCGGGTCCCTGGCGCTGTGAGACAGCAGTGCTAACCACTGTGTCACCCGGGTCCCGGGTGCTGTGAGACAACAGTGCTAACCACTGTGCCACCTGGGTCCCTGGCGCTGTGAGACAGCAGTGCTAACCACTGTGTCACCCGGGTCCCTGGCGCTGTGAGACAGCAGTGCTAACCACTGTGCCACCCGGGTCCCTGGCGCTGTGAGACAGCAGTGCTAACCACTGTGTCACCCGGGTCCCTGGCGCTGTGAGACAGCAGTGCTAACCACTGTGTCACCCGGGTCCTGGGCGCTGTGAGACAGCAGTGCTAACCACTGTGCCACCCGGGTCCTGGGCGCTGTGAGACAGCAGTGCTATCCACTGTGCCACCCGGGTCCTGGGCGCTGTGAGGCAGCAGTGCTAACCACTGTGTCACCCGGGTCCCTGGCGCTGTGGGACAGCGGTGGTAACCACTGTGCCACCCGGGTCCCTGGCGCTGTGAGACAGCAGTGCTAACCACTGTGCCACCCGGGTCCTGGGCGCTGTGAGACAGCAGTGCTAACCACTGTGCCACCCGGGTCCCTGGCGCTGTGGGACAGCAGTGCTAACCACTGTGTCACCCGGGTCCCTGGCGCTGTGAGACAGCAGTGCTAACCACTGTGCCACCCGGGTCCCTGGCGCTGTGGGACAGCAGTGCTAACCACTGTGTCACCCGGGTCCCGGGCGCTGTGAGACAGCAGTGCTAACCACTGTGCCACCCGGGTCCCTGGCGCTGTGAGACAGCAGTGCTAACCACTGTGCCACCCGGGTCCCTGGCGCTGTGAGACAGCAGTGCTAACCACTGTGCTACCCGGGTCCCGGGCGCTGTGAGACAGCAGTGCTAACCACTGTGCTACCCGGGTCCCGGGCGCTGTGAGACAGCAGTGCTAACCACTGTGCCACCCGGGTCCCTGGCGCTGTGAGACAGCAGTGCTAACCACTGTGCCACCCGGGTCCCTGGCGCTGTGAGACAGCAGTGCTAACCACTGTGCCACCCGGGTCCCTGGCGCTGTGAGACAGCAGTGCTAACCACTGTGCTACCCGGGTCCCGGGCGCTGTGAGACAGCAGTGCTAACCACTGTGTCACCCGGGTCCCTGGCGCTATGAGACAGCAGTGCTAACCACTGTGCCACCCGGGTCCCGGGTGCTGTGAGACAGCAGTGCTAACCACTGTGCCACCCGGGTCCCGGGCGCTGTGAGACAGCAGTGCTAACCACTGTGCCACCCGGGTCCCTGGCGCTGTGAGACAGCAGTGCTAACCACTGTGTCACCCGGGTCCCTGGCGCTGTGAGACAGCAGTGCTAACCACTGTGCCACCCGGGTCCCGGGCGCTGTGGGACAGCAGTGCTAACCACTGTGTCACCCGGGTCCCTGGCGCTGTGGGACAGCAGTGCTAACCACTGTGCCACCCGGGTCCCTGGCGCTGTGAGACAGCAGTGCTAACCACTGTGCCACCCGGTTCCCGGGTGCTGTGGGACAGCAGTGCTAACCACTGTGTCACCCGGGTCCCTGGTGCTGTGAGACAGCAGTGCTAACCACTGTGTCACCCGGGTCCCTGGCGCTGTGGGACAGCAGTGCTAACCACTGTGTCACCCGGGTCCCTGGCGCTGTGGGACAGCAGTGCTAACCACTGTGCCACCCGGGTCCCTGGCGCTGTGAGACAGCAGTGCTAACCACTGTGTCACCCGGGTCGCGGGCGCTGTGAGACAGCAGTGCTAACCACTGTGTCACCCGGGTCCCGGGCGCTGTGGGACAGCAGTGCTAACCACTGTGTCACCCGGGTCCCGGGCGCTGTGGGACAGCAGTGCTAACCACTGTGCCACCCGGGTCCCGGGCGCTGTGAGACAGCAGTGCTAACCACTGTGTCACCCGGGTCCCTGGCGCTGTGAGACAGCAGTGCTAACCACTGTGTCACCCGGGTCCCTGACGCTGTGAGACAGCAGTGCTAACCACTGTGTCACCCGGGTCCCGGGCGCTGTGAGACAGCAGTGCTAACCACTGTGTCACCCGGGTCCCTGGCGCTGTGAGACAGCAGTGCTAACCACTGTGCCACCCGGGTCCCTGGCGCTGTGAGACAGCAGTGCTAACCACTGTGCCACCCGGGTCCCGGGTGCTGTGGGACAGCAGTGCTAACCACTGTGCCACCCGGGTCCCGGGTGCTGTGGGACAGCAGTGCTAACCACTGTGTCACCCGGGTCCCTGGTGCTGTGAGACAGCAGTGCTAACCACTGTGTCACCCGGGTCCCTGGCGCTGTGGGACAGCAGTGCTAACCACTGTGTCACCCGGGTCCCTGGCGCTGTGGGACAGCAGTGCTAACCACTGTGTCACCCGGGTCCCTGGCGCTGTGGGACAGCAGTGCTAACCACTGTGCCACCCGGGTCCCTGGCGCTGTGAGACAGCAGTGCTAACCACTGTGTCACCCGGGTGCCGGGCGCTGTGAGACAGCAGTGCTAACCACTGTGTCACCCGGGTCCCGGGTGCTGTGGGACAGCAGTGCTAACCACTGTGTCACCCGGGTCCCGGGCGCTGTGGGACAGCAGTGCTAACCACTGTGCCACCCGGGTCCCGGGCGCTGTGAGACAGCAGTGCTAACCACTGTGTCACCCGGGTCCCGGGTGCTGTGGGACAGCAGTGCTAACCACTGTGTCACCCGGGTCCCGGGCGCTGTGGGACAGCAGTGCTAACCACTGTGTCACCCGGGTCCCTGGCGCTGTGGGACAGCAGTGCTAACCACTGTGCCACCCGGGTCCCTGGCGCTGTGAGACAGCAGTGCTAACCACTGTGTCACCCGGGTCCCTGACGCTGTGAGACAGCAGTGCTAACCACTGTGTCACCCGGGTCCCTGGCGCTGTGGGACAGCAGTGCTAACCACTGTGTCACCCGGGTCCCTGGCGCTGTGGGACATCAGTGCTAACCACTGTGTCACCGTGCCTCTCATTATGCTGTTTTAAATTTGTTCATCTTTTCATTTCTGTGTCTGGACTTTGTGTTTAACCATCCCTGCCCACTGGATTGTAATCCGTGCTCCTTCCTCACTGGCTTCTGGCCGGGTAAGTCCTACCGTGGGAGCCATTTCTATTGTCAACCATTATTTTGGAGTTGGTGGGTGAACTTACAGCTGGCACCTTTCCTGCCTAACACTCTCCATTTACCCAGGCTGAGAACTGTGCCAATCCATACCGACATACTTGTGCCATGGGCTGGATTACACAGAGCCGAATCTGTGTTCGCTGGAATGCTAGGGATGCCTCTACCCTTAATTAGAGCTCTTCCTTCTGATTGCTGGAAGTGAATATGAACATCCAATGGTTGAGAATATGATTTTGATTTTAAATTCATAATTGGATTTGATTTTAAATACCCAACTAATGCTTCACTCTGAAGGTTCTTGTGAATAATACTGACCCAACTTTCACTGAACTATATATCATCAATATCATGATGGTGAAGTGGGAGGAGAAACTAGAACCTTTCCTGGGGTTTCTGTGTTATTAAATGGCTAATTGTCTCAGTGCTTGTTATACTTTTGTGTTCTCTAACTAGCCATGTAAATATGATTCAGATACAATGATATTATTCACAAATAATGGTCTTGCAGCCGACATATTTTTGTATCTTGTGCTTTCTGGATAACTCATTGGAGGGAGTGAGCGTACAAATACCCATTTGAGATGTTGATTGTAAAATGGGAGTCTGATGGTTTAGCACAGTGGGCTGGTTTAGCACAGTGGGCTAAACAGCTGGCTTGTAATGCAGAAGAAGACCAGCAGCACGGGTTCAATTCCCATACCGGCCTCCCCGAACAGGCGCCGGAATGTGGCGACTAGGGGCTTTTCACAGTAACTTCCTTGAAGCCTACTTGTGACAATAAACGATTATTATTATTGATGTGGGACGTAGAAACATAGGAGCAGGACTAAGCTATTGGTCCTTCGAACCTGCTCCACCATTCAATATGGTCAAAGCCGATCAGTTTGTGGTCACAGCTCCAGATCCTGTCAGCCCCCAGAATCCTTGATTCCCTTGTCCAAAATAAATCTGTCTAATTCTATGTTGAATAAATTCAATGACGCGGCCTCCACTGCTCTGGGGAAGGGAATTCCCCGCCCCAACATTCCTCTGCTGCAAGGGGAGGCAATGGCGTAATCCAGAGACCCAGAGTCATTCTTTGGGGACCTGGACAAGCGCAATTTCAACCTGTGGTCCACTGAGATGAAGAACGGTCACTCACGAGACCCACTCACAAGCTTCGGTTGCCTCTCAGTGCTTGGAAACGAGAAGATCAAACTGCACACAGTACTCCAGACGTGGTTTCCCCAGGGCCTTGAATGACTGTGGTAAAGTTCCCACCTTTTATATTCCATTCCTCTTGCAATCAACTCCAACATTCCATTTGCCTTCCTAATCAAAATGCAATCATGTAGGTGTATCAGATTTTCAAATTCAATGGGATAAGTACAATGAGTCATTTATTTGTGCGTTTTGTTTGAAGTTACCTGCAGGTTGAAGCTAAATCAGACAAGAGATCCCAGAAATGATTTGTAAAGGACCTGCCTTCACACTCAAGCAACCTGTGTGTTTATTCAGGAGTTTCGAACTAAATCATTATCCACCAAAGAATACTCTGTATAGACATTTAAGGATTTAGTTTAATGCAACCAAATCTCTGGGACTGGCTGACTGCGAGATCAAACTGAGCTCATAAGATTCCAAATTTGTTGAATTTTGCTTTTCTTCTTCTACTTCTGATGTCAATATTGAACCTCCTGATTCCGTCAATGTCACTCATTCTTGGTAATGAAACCTGTGCAGTTACTAAGCTGTCTAATCAGCATTTGGATTACAGGTGACACACACCTTCCAGGGCAGCACAGTAGCTCAGTGGTTAGCACTGTTGCTTCACAGAGCTAGGGTCCCAGGTTTGATTCCGGGCTTGGGTCACTGTCTGTGCGGAGTCTGCACGTTCTCCCCGTGTCTGCGTGGGTTTCCTCCGGGTGCTCCGGTTTCCTCCCACAAGTTCCGAAAGACGTGCTGTTAGGTGAATTGGACATTTTGAATTCTCCCTCTGTGTACCCGAACAGGCACCGGAGTGTGGCAACTAGGGGCTTTTCACAGTAACCTCATTGCAGTGTTAAGGTAAGCCTACGTGGAACACTAATAAAGATTCTGATTATAAATGTAAGCCCCATGTATGGAATTGTCACTTGCTGTACGTTACCTGTAGTTTGGCTGAAAGAAAAATGTGAAATATTCTCAGGTTGTCCTATCGGCTCAGTCCCAACATTAACATTTTTTAGGATATCAACTATTGGAGCTTCAGACCTTTGTGATAAGCTTATGTTGTTCAATCGAGGCTGCAAATGCAGGAATCAGAGAGTCAAGTGTCACTGCAGGTAGGGCAGTGGATGTTGTCTATATGGACTTCAGTAAGGCCTTTAAAAGGTCCCTCATGGTAGACTGGTACAAAAGGTGAAGTCACACGGGATCAGGGGTGAGCAGGCAAGGTGGATACAGAACTGGCTAGGCCATAGAAGGCAGAGAGTAGCAATGGAAGGGTGCTTTTCTAATTGGAGGGCTGTGACTAGTGGTGTTCCGCAGGGATCAGTGCTGGGACCTTTTCATAGTATATATAAATGATTTGGAGGAAAATGTAACTGGTCTGATTGGTAAGTTTGCAGACGACACAAAGGTTGGTGGAATTGTGGAAGCGATGAGGACTGTCAGAGGATACAGCAGGATTTAGATTGTTTGGGGACTTGGGCAGAGAGCTGGCAGATAGAGTTTAATCTGGACAAATGTGAGGTAATGCATTTTGGAAGGTCTAATGCAGGTAGGGAATATACAGTGAATGGTAGAACCCTCAAGAGTATTGAAAGTCAGAGAGATCTAGGTGTACAGGTCCACAGGTCACTGAAAGGGGCAACAAAGGTGGAGAAGGTAGTCAAGAAGGCATACGGCATGCTTGCCTTCATTGGCCGGGGCATTGAGTATCAGAATTGGCAAGTCATGTTGCAGCTGTATAGAACCTTAGTTAGGCCACACTTGGAGTATGGTGTTAAATTCTGGTCGCCACACTACCAGAAGGAAGTGGGGGCTTTAGAGAGTGTGCAGAAGAGATTTACCAGGATGTTGCCTGGTATGGAGGGCATTAGCTATGAGGAGAGGTTGAATAAACTTGGTTTGTTCCCACTGGAACGACGGAGGTTGAGGGGCGACCTGATAGAGGTCTACAAAATTATGAGGGGCATAGACAGAGTGGATAGTCAGAGGCTTTTTCCCAGGATAGAGGAGTCAATTACTAGGGGGCATAGGTTTAAGGTGCGAGGAGCAAAATTTAGAGGAGATGTACGAGGCAAGTTTTTTACACAGAGGGTAGTGGGTGCCTGGAACTCGCTACCGGAGGAGGTGGTGGAAGCAGGGACGATAGTGACATTTAAGGGACATCTTGACAAATACATGAATAGGGTGGTGTGAAAGTGTACACACTCAGCAATAGCATGATGGGAAAAATAGCCAACTTATGTAACCAAGTGTGAGAAAGCTATGTCAGCTAGTTTGGTAATATTTTCAGAGGCATCTGGGATATAAGTACAGCATTCCTGACCTATAATGGCACACGTTCCTCCCTGCGAGGCTAACGGATAATCCAGAGCCATTCGATTTTGTAATGCCACAGTCCGGACAGCCACCAGCTCAGCCGAGACCTCGGCTAGTGCCCGTCCGGTTGCCCTGGATTCTGCTGCTGTTATGTTCGACAGTTGTTCCAATGCCGAGGCCATAAGGATCAGTTCGTTTGCTGCCTTGCCTGTTCCGTATTGTGGAAAGGCGATCATAAAGAACTCCTCGGTTTTACTAATGGTCCTCCTGATTCGTGAGGAGTGTTGTTTAAGGGAGAGTAGGTGGTGCATGCAGGGTACGACATATCCTAGATAACAGGACCCTGTCCAATTTCTGGGAAGCCAGCAGTATGTTTTAGTGCCACATATGAAATAGGTCCCGTTATAGGCCGTAAAATTCTCAGCCATTGTCATCCAGGGTACCTGGGAATTCTGCGTCCATGAGCTATTTGATGTTTTATTCCACACCCTGGACCAATCAAGAACAAACATACCCTTGTTGGAGATGTTTGGTATCGGTCCCTGCCATTCGGTTGTAAGATTACACCTACTCTGCCCCATTGATGGTCCTTCTCCTGATTTACTAAAACATAGGGATCCTTGCGCAGTGCTCGATGGGATGGTAAGGGCAGGGGGATTTGAAACATGGGGATATCCAGGTTGATACCAGGCTGAAAATCTAGTCATCCCATAGCCAGCCGATCTCCAAATTTTCATATCTCCACCGAACCCCTGTGTTCGGTTTTGACGCAGTATCCACTCCACTGTTTCTGCTAAGTGGAATGGGAGTGATTGGAGAGGTAGCCCCTCCTTGGAATGGATGGGGATACGGGTACAAACCCAACAGTTACTTACATTCAATCTGTCAGCATAAATATATGACATATATAGAAAGCTATTAGCACGCAGCTCTTGGTCAGTTTGTTCGCCTACTGTCGAATGGCCATTAAGACCAATTAGTCCAAATAGTCCAAATGTGATAATGAAGATCCTCATTCTGCGTCCTCGTTGGGGCTGGAACCAATCTTCTTACAATCCGATAGGTGTACCCAACTCGAACGTCCTTCGAGTTTAACGGCAGTCGGTGTAGTCAGCAATACTTGAAAAGGGCCGCTCCAGCGTTGCCCTAACTTCTCTCTGTCCCAATTCTTTATCAGCACGTAGTCTCCTGGTTTGACTACTGGATATCGAGGGATCTTTGTTCCGGCTGCTGCTGGGAGATGGGCCTGTTTTACCTGCGAGTGGAGAAACTTTAAAGAAAATGTTAATTGCTCCAAATAACTCAGCATTTTATCTCCCATAACGTGGAGGTCTATTCCCTCTAGGGGTTCTTCATGGGCATCCCAGGGAGTCCTCATTGGCCGACCGTAGACTATCTCTGCAGCTGACAGTCCGGACCGCGAATGTGGAGTAACCCTCATGTGAAACAGTGCCAAAGGCAATACCTTTAGCCAATTTAATCCAGTTTCTTCGGTCAATTTAGATAATTTTTCTTTTAAGGTCCCATTTGCTCTCTCTACAATTCCTGCTGCCTGTGGATGATACGTGCAGTGCAGTTGTTGTTTAATTTTGAGTGCTTCGCATAATTCAGAATTGATTCGAGCCACAAAATGTGTCCCATTATCTGAGCTCATCGTTCTGGGAATCCCAAATCGGGGAATAATTTCTGTCAATAGTAATTTTACCACCGTATGTGCAGTACAGTTGGTGGTGGGGAAGGCTTCAATCCATTTACTAAATACATCAATGATTACTAAACAATATTTATAGCATTGTACTTTAGGTAATTCAATAAAATCAAGCTGTATGCAGGCAAAAGGACCATCTGGCAAGGGGGTTGTTCCGGGAGGGCATTTAATGCCTTTACCCTTATTATTTTTCATGCAAATAAGACATTGATCCAGCCGCGTTTGTGCTGCTGTATTCAGATCTGGGTGCCACCAAGTTTTCAAAAGTAGCTGTACCATTGCCTCCTTGCCAAGATGTGTACAAGAATGCAAATAATCAATAAGTATCGGCAATAACGAATCTGGAACACAAACTTGACCTACTGGGGTAAGCCAGAGGTTTTGTGTCAACGAGTGCGAACACCCCATTGACTTCCATAGTGTGCGCTCCGAATCAGAGGCGTCCCTCTGTAACCTTTGAATTTCAGCTAACTCTGGCATGCCCTTTGTTGCTAGAATAGGTAGCTGATTTAAAGCCTGTGTACCCCCTGCGGGAACAATCATAGAGGCTGATGCAGACGCTGCCTTAGCGGCTGAACCAGCATGGGCGTTTCCTAATTGCACAGGAGTGTCCCCGGAAGTGCGCGCAGCACATTTAATGATAGCCAATTGACGAGGAAGTTGAATAGCAACGAGGAGATTTTTAACCCAAAGAGCATTTAGAATGGGAGAGCCTGCAGAGGTAAGGAATCCACGTTGCTGCCAGAGGCGGCCAAAATCGTGGGTGACACCAAAAACGTACCTAGAGTCTGTGTACACATTCGCACTTTGGTCTTTGGCCAGAACACAAGCTCTAGTAAGGGCGAATAGCTCAGCTTTCTGCGCCGAGACTGGAATCTGGAAAGCAGCTGCTTCCAGAATGTCAGTGTCTGTAACAATGGCATACCCCGATTGCGGGACCCCCATTTGGGAAATAGAAGAACTGCCATCAACATAAAAAGTGAGATCAGGATTATCAAGAGGGTGGTCAGTTAAATCGGGACGAGGTGCGGTAAGGAAGTGATTCCTAAGCAAACAATCATGTGGTGGATCAACAAGTACATCAGGGGGATGTTCGAGGAATGCTGCGGGATTTAAAGTGGGACAGTAATGGGGAGACAGATATGGGTTCTGTAATAGTGAGACCACATATCGGCTCAAGCGGGCCTGTGTCAGATGCTGGGTCTGCTGAGATGGAAGGAGAGCCACAACAGAGTGTGAGGTATACACATGCACGGGCTGATGAAGGGTTAGATTAGAGGCTGCCTGAGCTAACACATGTACAGCAGTGAGAATTTGAGTGCAGGGGGGCAAACCACAAGCTACTGGATCCAATTTAGTAGAATAATAGGCAACCGGACGGCGTTGGTCACCATGTTCCTGTGTCAAGGCACCCGTGGCACATAGGTCAAGGACACTAACATACAACTGGAAGGGCCTGTCATAAAGAGGTCGTCCTAGAGCCGGGGCGGAAGCCAGCGCGTTCTTGAGAGTAACAAAAGATTGCCGTGCTAAATCGGGTAGTTCAAACTTAAGGGGTGAATTCTGGGAGGAATAAGGAGTAAGCTCCTTGGTATGAGCAGTAACATTCGGAATCCATTGTCTGCAAAAGTTCACTAAACCTAAAAAGGCTCTCATCTGCTTTGGCGAGGTAGGAAGTGCGGTTTGCAAAATGGGAGTAATACGATCCTGCGTAAGGGAACGTTCAGTAGCGCTTATCAGAACACCCAGAAATTTAACCTGCCTCTGTCCTTTGTGTACTTTATTAGGTGGTATTACATATCCCCAGGAATGGAGACGGGTGAGCAGATAAATGGAGTCGCGTTCGTTAGAAGCAAAGTCAGGGCTAGCAAGGAGTAAGTCATCGACATACTGTATAATAGTAGATCCCCCCGGGGGTGTCAAAGTAGATAATTGGGAATGCAGTGCCTGTGAGAAGAGTGTCGGTGAATGAATGAAACCTTGCGGTAGCCTAGTCCAAGTGTACTGGTGCCCTTTGAATGTGAAGGCAAACAAATACTGGGATTCAGCGGCAAAGGGTATCGCAAAAAAGGCGTGTTGTAAGTCCACAAGGGTAAAGACAGCTGCCTCAGGCGGGATATTACTGAGGATTGTAGCCGGGTTAGGGACCAGGGGATGCAAGGGTTCAACGATCTGATTGATGTGGCGGAGGTCCTGGACCAAACGCCATTCAGACGGCCGCCCAACCTTAGGAACCGGAAGAATAGGAGTGTTACAGGGCGATTGGCACGGAACCAAAATTCCCTGTTGAAGGAAGGACTGTATCATGCTGGAGATTCCTTCCTCAGCGTCAGGGCGAATAGGGTACTGAGAAATGGAGGGCAGGGGCACACCGGACTTAACCTTAATGAGAACTGGAGGCACATTAGTAAGACCAACTTCATGTTTGGACGCAGCCCATAAGTCTGCAGGAATCTCTGGGGATGGGGAACGGTTGGTCCGATGGTGGTTCAATGTACCATCAACACAAAAGGGCTGTGAAAAATACTGTAACGTGCCTTCAGGGAAGGTCTGTCGTCCAGTATAAAAAGGATCACATTTTCCTTGGAGGGTAGCAACCAGAAAGCCCAGTGACCTGGCACTGTAGCCTGCATTGACAGTGAGGGTAACGTGAGGTGCCACTAGTCCAGACTGTTTCCAGAATATGAGGGGCACTTCAACAAGAAATGCAGAGCCCTCTTTTCCCTCAGCATGAGCGATGAAAGTAACTGCCACCATGGACCCGAGGGAGTCCTGGTAGATGGTCTCCAAATTGGGCGAGCACCCCGTGTGGTCATAGCAAAGGGTCACGTGTGGATGAGGAACATGCAAGGGAGGTGAAAAATTGGAGGGATCAAAATCAACGGACCACCATTGGGGAGTGAAAAAAAGGGGTAAATTTCGAGGCTGGACTTGTGGAGTCGTGGAGATCGTGACGCCGTTGTCAAGGCAAACAATCTCAACTTGTAAGGGACATAACAGATCACGGCCAGCAAGATTAACACCGAGGGTACGCGTGACAGTGAAGGGAATACAACATTGACGGTCATTAAATTGAACCAGAAGGGGTTTCGTGAGTTGGTATGTAGCCCTCTCACCCATAAAACCAGAAAGTTCCACATATTCGTCTGAGAGAGGAGAACAATACTGTTTAACTAACGTCAAATTCAACGTAGAAGCAGTTGCCCCTGTATCAATGAGGAAGGGGAACTGTTTCGCTGGACAAACTCCGACTTTATTTTGGGTGTAGGAGGGTCCCTTCCGAAAGCTTCTCTGTCACGGCCATTGCTCCAGTAATAAGAGATAGCACGTCGCATGTGGGATTTGGAGCTATCAGACCAATCCATATTATTAGTTTTAATACTGGTTGCTATGCGGTCAGGCACGACCTGCATAAGCAGCGCATTGAACTGGGGAGATTTCAAGCCCGCATTAAAAGTCTCATCACCGGAATAAAGAGTGTAAATTCCACAAACGCGGTCAAAAAATTCAGGACCCTCCTCCTTAGGAGTGGGTGTACAATCAAGAATTTTGGAGATATCTACAGGTTTACGGAGAGCACGCTTAAGTGCTGGGAACATTAAAGCGAGTTGAGCCTCATCTGATGGATTGTTGGTTTTAAACGCATCCCATGTGGTCCCATGATCCCCTAATTCCCGTTTCCATTTCTCACCTAAATCTGGGGGAAGGGATGAAAAAATAAGGGAATACTGATCCCTAGGGGTAGCACCATACACAGTCGCAGTTCTCCTCAGATATTCAGTAAAGCCCTCTGGGTCCGTTTTATGTGACGGACAGTGAGCCATGATCAAACAGAGCTCCTGAGGTTTAAAAGCCTGCCATGTCTCAATAAATTGGTCGTCCTCATCAGTCGCTCGAGGGTTAACGAGACGTTGGATTGGAAAATTTGCAGGGGGAGGCGGTGGTGGAAAAGGCTCCTCTACCGGTGCTGTACTGATAGTTAATTCTTGGAAAGCCTGATTAACAGAGGTAACGGGCTGATCGAGGAAGGTGGTTGGTGCTTTTGAGCGAGTGCGTGTTGCAATGGGAGTAATAGGAGCAGGGAGATTATCGGCAGCAAGGTTGTTACAAGGGGGAGGGTGAGAAAGGGGCTGCTGCACCGTGGAGCCGGGAAGAGGTGGCCATGGGGGCATCGTGGGATTTAATTCCTCCTCCTCCTCCTCTGTATCAATCAAATAGGGAAACAACGGCATGCCAGAGGTAGTGGGAGGATCCTCCTGATTTTTAATCTGATGGACTATTCCGACCTGCTTAACACCCGATGCAGTATTATCCCCCCCTTGATTCTTAGGATCTTTCCTGTCCCATAGTTCACATTCGAATTTCAACGTTTCCCAGTCTTTGGTTTCTCCGTCTTTATAATCAGCAATCCCTCTCCTACGGGCATTGTCCCTCCAACTCATTAACAAGGACAGTTTGTGTCGTCTGTCTGATTCTTTTTGCCATTTGGTAATTAATTTCTTCCATTTGGCTCCGGCATTCCGAGACCAAATGGCTGTCTCTGCCGCGGTGCAGTTTTCTAAATTCCAGGTACCTCCTAGCTGACCAAATAAGAAGACAGGCGGATCAACTTCAAGAAATTGGCCAAGAATTTCACAATTATAACCCACCAGGTTGGTTAGGTTGGCTGGGACACGGATTGTTCGATTGGATCTTTAAGGCCTTCATATTATTACTATTATTACTATTAGCAATAGGATTGCTTGGATGCTTGTGTCAATGTATTTACACCCGTCTCCTGAATATCCCTATTTGAACAAATTGAGTGGTTGTCCTGATGGGACAACAGGAGGGAATGTGAAAGTGTACAAACTCAGCAATAGCATGACGGGAAAAATAGCCAACTTATGTAACCAAGTGTGAGAAAGCTATGTCAGCTAGTGCCAAGATCAGACCCTGACAAACTAGACAAAACTAAGAATCCACATAATTGTATCATACAAGGCCAGAAGAGGGAAAATAGTGCCTGACCTTATTAAAACCTGATAACAAAGCCACGATCTAGGAATGTCCTAATAACACAACTTCCCCATGACCTAGGTCCATCTGCGTCAAGGCATCATGAGGGCAGAGGTGAAAAACAAAATAGGACTACGTCTTATTTCCTCTAAAAACAAACTACTGCAAATAAGCCGAGTCAGGGTCTTTCCATGACAACATGTTTGATCAGAAGTTATGACTGTATTGACATTTTTGAACAAGGTCTGTTTTTGTAAAATGATACAGCTTGTGTATAAATATTGAACGTTTTCTCCATGTCTTTGCGAGCTTGAGAAAGAATGAGCAGGTTTACCTTAACAGCTCTCTCTCTCTCTAACCTGTAGCCATCTGCATGCAGACTTTGGTCAATAAAGACAAAGTTATTTATTTCGAAACAGAGTTGTAAAGTTGTTTTCGTCACAGTCTTGAAGTAGGAAAGATTTTAAAAGACGACAGTGGGAATAGAGGGATACGGACCCAGGAAGTGTAGAAGATTGTAGTTTAGTCGGGCAGCATGGTTGGCACGGGCTTGGAGGGCCGAAGGGCCTGTACTTTTCTTTGTTCTTATAGAGGTCTAGAGCACTGAAAAGGCCCCTGGGCCCATCAGCCTGTCAGAAGTAACCACCCAGGCATCACGGTGGAGAGGTGGTTAGCACTCACGATGCCGAGGACCTGGGTTTGATCCCGGCCCCAGGTCACTGTCTTCGTGGATCTCACTCCCATAACCCCCAAAGATGTGCAGGGTAGGTGGATTGGCCACACTAAATTGCCCCTTAATTGAGAAAAAAGGGAAGAAAATAGAAACAACTACCTAATTATTCTAATCCCATTTCCCAGCACTTGGCCAGGAGCCTTGTCTGACCTGGGATCGCAAGTCCACATCTAAATACTTCTTAAGTGTTGTGAGGGTCTCTGCCTCTGTTTTCAGGCAGTGGGTTCCAGACTCCCACCACCCTCCAGGCAAAAGAGCTTTTCCTCACATCCCCTCTAAACCTACTGCCCCTAACCTTAAATCTCTGCCCCCTGGTCGTTGACCCCACCTTGTCCTTTTCAGTAACAATCTTGAATCTAACTGAGTTATGATTTCCGTCTGCAAAATGCTCCCCCACTGATACTTCAACCACTTGCCCAGCTTTGTTACCGAAAATTCAGTACGGGACCGCCCCGTCTCTGGAGGTCCTTCTACGTACTGGCTTAAAAAGTTCTCCAGGATGCATTTAAAGAATTCCGCTCCCTCTAAACCTTTCACTCTTGGGCTGCCCAGTTAATATTGGGGAAGTTGAAATCCCCACTGTCACTACCCTATTACTTTTACACTTCTCTGAAATTTGCCGACATATCTGCTCTTCTGTTCCTCTTGGACTGTTTGGGGGCCTGTAGGACACCCCCAGCAATGTGATTGTTCCTTTTTGGTTTTTAAGTTTTTTACGCAGAGGGTAGTGGGTGCCTGGAACTCACTACCGGAGGAGGTAGTGGAGGCAGGGACGATAGGGACATTTAAGGGGCATCTTGACAAATATATGAATAGGATGGGAATAGAAGGATACGGACCCAGGAAGTGTAGAAGATTGTAGTTTAGTCGGGCAGTATGGTCGGCACGGGCTTGGAGGGCCGAAGGGCCTGTTCCTGTGCTGTACATTTCTTTGTTCTTTGTTCTTTGTTCTTTGTTAAGTCCTGCGCATATGGCTGTTTTGATTCCCTGTTCAATATTGAAACACCCCCTCCTCTTTTTCCTCTTTCCCTGTCTTGCCTGAAGATCCTGGGCGGGATTCTCTCAGCCCACAGGCGAGAATTGCGCGATGCCGCCCCAACGCCGGTCTGCCGATTCTCCGGAAAGCGGAGAATCAGTGCCATTGGCGCCGGACCGGTCGCCGCGGCGCCGGTTGGGGGCCGTTATATGTGGCCCCCTGGCAATTCTCCGCCCAGGATGGGCCGATCGACCGTAAAATAAATCTGAGTCGCGCCGGCGCCATCCATGTGTGGTCTCAGCTGGCGGGACCTCGGCGTGCATCCATCCGGGGGCGGCCTGGTGGAGGGGGAGGGTGGGTCCAATCCTGGGGGGGGCCTCCGCTGTGGCCTGGCCCATGATCGGGGCCTACCAATTGGCGAGCCGGCCACTCAGGCTGGGGGGGTCTCTTTTGCTCCACGCCGGCCCCTGTAGCCCGACGCCATGTTGCGTCGGGGACGGTGCATAGAAGGGAGCCACTGCGCATGCACGCATTTGTGCCGGTCGCAGTGCGCATGCACAGTCCCGCAGCATCCATTTGACGCCGGCATCAGCAGCTGGAGTGGCGTGGGTCGCTCCAGTGCAGTGCTGGTCTACTGAGGGGCCCAGAATCGCTGTTCCTGAGGGCCTGTTGACGCCGTCATGAAACGCGACGGCGTTTATGATGGCGTTAACACTTAGCCTCAGGATCAGAGAATCCTGGCCCCTGTATCCTGGAATATTGAGCTGCCAATCCTGACCCCCTCCCAACTATGTCTCAGTGACAGCAATGACATAATTCCCCCATATTTTAATTTGTGCCCTCAACTCATCTGCCTTGATCATCAGTCTCCTTGCATTAAAATAAATACCATCCAATCTTGCCAAACTCCCTTGTGACTTAACTGGTCTGGACATTCTATGCCTTTCTGACTCACTTGATGTCTCTTCTAATTTTGGCTGTGCATCTATCCCTGTTGAACCTCCTCCCAGGATCCCAACACCTGACAAGTTAGTTTAAACACTCCCCTGCTGCACTTGCAAACCTCCCAGCAACAACTCAGGTCCCATTATGGTTTATGTGCAGGTCCCACCATCCCCCAAAATGGTCCCAATGCCTCAGAAATCTTAAGCCCTCCCTCCTGCACCATCTCTCCAGCCACTCATTCATCTGGACTAACCTCCTATCTCTATACTCACTAGTACATGGTAATGTTAGTCTGACCAGTCAGCCTGCCTCATAATCTAAACGAAAACTGCAGTGTTGCAACACTAGAGATCTTCAGAGTTGAAGAAAAAGATAGCCACTCAGCTGCTAAAGAATAAAATCATTCATTAATATCTCTGTCAGCTTGAATGTATATAACTCTGAATGTGGGAGCAAGTTCCACTTCTGAATGATGAAGTTTCTCTTGAATTATTTATTGAAATTACTAGTAACTATTTTATAATTATCACCCGTATTCTAATCTTCCCCCCATAACTCGAACCGTTTTCTTTGCATCTGCCAGATTGAAACTTTTCATAATTTTAACGACTTCCGAATCACTCAGAATGTCCTTTTCTGAAGAAAGGTGGCCAGCGAGCTGAGTTTTCCATGATAATCAGACGGGTTTACTGCTGGTTCCTTCCCTGGAATTCTATTTCCCTCCAGGATTTATATTTTCTTTTTGTAATAAGGAGGCCAGAATCGTGTAAAAAAACCCCAGTGCTTTTTTTAACGCCCATTGGTGGGATGTGGGCTTTGCCGGCTTGGGCAGAATGTTTGCTGATCCCTAGTTGCCTTGTGAAGGTGACGGTGAGCTGATTTCTTTAACCGCTAAAGTCCGTGCCGTGTACGGACACCCACAGTGCTGTTATGGAGGGAGTTCCAGGATGGTGACACAATGAGAGTGAAGGAACAGTGACATTTTTCCAAGTCAGGATGGTGAGTGAAGGTGAGGTGGTGAGTCATTTTTCCAAGACAAGGGTGGCATGGTGGCACAGTGGTTAGCACTGCGGCCTAACAATGCCAGGGATCTGGGTTCAATTCCAGCCTCGGGTGACTGTCTGGAGTTTGCATGTTCTCCCCGTGTCTGCGTGGGTTTCCTCCTGGTGCACCTGTTTGTTCCCACAGCCCAAAAATGTGCAGTTTAGGTGGATTAGCCATGCTGAATTACCCCCTGGTGTCCAAAGATTGGGTGGGAGTACGGAGATAGGGCAGGGGATTGGGCAGAGTTAGAATGCTCTTCTAAACGGTCGGTGTGGAATCGATGTGCTGAATGGCCTTCTTCTGCACTACAGGGATTCTATTCTATTATAACCGGATGGCAAGGTCGCATAGTGGTTAGCACTGTTGCTTCAGAGCTACAGATTGGGAGACTATGGGCGGTATTCTCCGTTTCGGAGACACAGGGCAGGATTCCCCGTTTGGGAGACACAGGGCGGGATTCTCCGTTTCGGAGACACAGGGCGGGATTCTCCGTTTCGGAGACTATGGGCGGGATTCTCTGTTTCGGAGACTGTGGGCGGGATTCCCCGTTTCGGAGACTATGGGCGGGATTCTCCGTTTCGGAGACTATGGGCGGGATTCTCCGTTTCGGAGACTATGGGCGGGAATCTCCGTTTCGGAGACTATGGGCGGGATTCTCCATTTCGGAGACTATGGGCGGGATTCTCCGTTTCGGAGACTATGGGCGGGATTGTCCGTTTCGGAGACTATGGGCGGGATTCTCCGTTTCGGAGACTATGGGCGGGATTCTCCGTTTTGGAGACACAGGGCGGATTCTCCGTTTCGGAGACTGTGGGCGGGATTCTCCGTTTCGGAGACTATGGGCGGGATTCTCCGTTTCGGAGACACAGGGCGGATTCTCCGTTTCGGAGACTGTGGGTGGATTCTCCGTTTCGGAGACTATGGGCGGGATTCTCTGTTTCGGAGACTATGGGCGGGATTCTCCGTTTCGGAGACACAGGGCGGATTCTCCGTTTCGGAGACTGTGGGCGGGATTCTCCGTTTCGGAGACACAGGGCAGATTCTCCGTTTCGGAGACTGTGGGCGGATTCTCCGTTTCGGAGACTATGGTCGGGATTCTCTGTTTCGGAGACTATGGGCGGGACTCTCCGTTTCGGAGACACAGGGCGGATTCTCCGTTTCGGAGACTGTGGGCTAGATTCTCCGTTTCGGAGACACAGGGCGGATTCTCCGTTTCGGAGACACAGGGCGGATTCTCCGTTTCGGAGACTGTGGGCGGGATTCTCCGTTTCGGAGACACAGGGCGGATTGTCCGTTTCGGAGACTATGGGCGGGATTCTCTGTTTCGGAGACTATGGGCGGGATTCTCCGTTTCGGAGACTATGGGTGGGATTCTCCGTTTCGGAGACACAGGGCGGATTCGCCGTTTCGGAGACTATGGGCAGGATTCCCCGTTTCGGAGACTATGGGCGGGATTCTCCGTTTCGGAGACTGTGGGCGGGATTGTCCGTTTCGGAGACTGTGGGCGGGATTCTCCGTTTCGGAGACACAGGGCGGATTCTCCGTTTCGGAGACTATGGGCGGATTCTCCGTTTCGGAGACTGTGGGCGGGATTGTCCGTTTCGGAGACTATGGGCGGGATTCTCCGTTTTGGAGACACAGGCCGGATTCTCCGTTTCGGAGACACAGGCCGGATTCTCCGTTTCGGAGACTGTGGGCGGGATTCTCCGTTTCGGAGACTATGGGCGGGATTCTCTGTTTCGGAGACTATGGGCGGGTTTCTCCGTTTCGGAGACACAGGCCGGATTCTCCGTTTCGGAGACACAGGCCGGATTCTCCGTTTCGGAGGCACAGGCCGGATTCTCCGTTTCGGAGACTGTGGGCGGGATTCTCCGTTTCGGAGACACAGGCCGGATTCTCCGTTTCGGAGACACAGGGCGGGATTCTCCGTTTCGGAGACTATGGGCGGGATTCTCTGTTTCGGAGACTGTGGGTGGGATTCCCCGTTTCGGAGACTATGGGCGGGATTCTCCGTTTCGGAGACTATGGGCGGGATTCTCCGTTTCGGAGACTATGGGCGGGAATCTCCGTTTCGGAGACTATGGGCGGGATTCTCCATTTCGGAGACTATGGGCGGGATTCTCCGTTTCGGAGACTATGGGCGGGATTGTCCGTTTCGGAGACTATGGGCGGGATTCTCCGTTTCGGAGACTATGGGCGGGATTCTCCGTTTTGGAGACTCAGGGCGGATTCTCCGTTTCGGAGACTGTGGGCGGGATTCTCCGTTTCGAAGACTATGGGCGGGATTCTCCGTTTCGGAGACACAGGGCGGATTCTCCGTTTCGGAGACTGTGGGCGGGATTCTCCGTTTCGGAGACACAGGGCAGATTCTCCGTTTCGGAGACTGTGGGCGGATTCTCCGTTTCGGAGACTATGGTCGGGATTCTCTGTTTCGGAGACTATGGGCGGGACTCTCCGTTTCGGAGACACAGGGCGGATTCTCCGTTTCGGAGACTGTGGGCGGGATTCTCCGTTTCGGAGACACAGGGCGGATTCTCCGTTTCGGAGACTGTGGGCGGGATTCTCCGTTTCGGAGACACAGGCCGGATTGTCCGTTTCGGAGACTATGGGCGGGATTCTCTGTTTCGGAGACTATGGGCGGGATTCTCCGTTTCGGAGACTATGGGTGGGATTCTCCGTTTCGGAGACACAGGGCGGATTCGCCGTTTCGGAGACTATGGGCAGGAATCCCCGTTTCGGAGACTATGGTCGGATTCTCCGTTTCGGAGACTGTGGGCGGGATTGTCCGTTTCGGAGACTGTGGGCGGGATTCTCCGTTTCGGAGACACAGGGCGGATTCTCCGTTTCGGAGACACTGGGCGGATTCTCCGTTTCGGAGACTATGGGCGGATTCTCCGTTTCGGAGACTGTGGGCGGGATTGTCCGTTTCGGAGACTATGGGCTGGATTCTCCGTTTTGGAGACACAGGCCGGATTCTCCGTTTCGGAGACACAGGCCGGATTCTCCGTTTCGGAGACTGTGGGCGGGATTCTCCGTTTCGGAGACTATGGGCGGATTCTCCGTTTCGGAGACTGTGGGCGGGATTGTCCGTTTTGGAGACAATGGGCGGGATTCTCCGTTTCGGAGACACAGGCCGGATTCTCCATTTCGGAGACACAGGGCGGATTCTCCGTTTCGGAGACTATGGGCGGGATTCTCTGTTTCGGAGACTATGGGCGGGATTCTCCGTTTCGGAGACACAGGCCGGATTCTCCGTTTCGGAGACACAGGCCGGATTCTCCGTTTCGGAGGCACAGGCCGGATTCTCCGTTTCGGAGACTGTGGGCGGGATTCTCCGTTTCGGAGACTGTGGGCGGGATTCTCCGTTTCGGAGACACAGGGCGGATTCTCCGTTTCGGAGACACAGGGCGGATTCTCCGTTTCGGAGACACAGGGCGGATTCTCCGTTTCGGAGACTGTGGGCGGGGTTCTCCGTTTCGGAGACTATGGGCGGATTCTACATTTCGGAGACTGTGGGCGGGATTGTCCGTTTCCGAGACAATGGGCGGATTCTCCGTTTCGGAGACACAGGGCGGATTCTCCGTTTCGGAGACACAGGGCGGATTCTCCGTTTCGGAGACTATGGGCGGGATTCTCCGTTTCGGAGACACAGGGCGGATTCTCCGTTTCGTAGACTGTGGGCGGATTCTCCGTTTCGGAGACTGTGGGCGGGATTCTCCGTTTCGGAGATACAGGGCGGATTCTCTGTTTCGGAGACTATGGGCGGATTCTCCGTTTCGGAGACTGTGGGCGGGATTGTCCGTTTTGGAGACAATGGGCGGGATTCTCCGTTTCGGAGACACAGGCCGGATTCTCCATTTCGGAGACACAGGGCGGATTCTCCGTTTCGGAGACTATGGGCGGGATTCTCTGTTTCGGAGACTATGGGCGGGATTCTCCGTTTCGGAGACACAGGCCGGATTCTCCGTTTTGGAGACACAGGCCGGATTCTCCGTTTCGGAGGCACAGGCCGGATTCTCCGTTTCAGAGACTGTGGGCGGGATTCTCCGTTTCGGAGACTGTGGGCGGGATTCTCCGTTTCGGAGACACAGGCCGGATTCTCCGTTTCGGAGACACAGGGCGGATTCTCCGTTTCGGAGACACAGGGCGGATTCTCCGTTTCGGAGACTGTGGGCGGGGTTCTCCGTTTCGGAGACTATGGGCGGATTCTACATTTCGGAGACTGTGGGCGGGGTTGTCCATTTCCGAGACTATGGGCGGATTCTCCGTTTCGGAGACACAGGGCGGATTCTCCGTTTCGGAGACACAGGGCGGATTCTCCGTTTCGGAGACTATGGGCGGGATTCTCCGTTTCGGAGACACAGGGCGGATTCTCCGTTTCGGAGACACAGGGCGGATTCTCCGTTTCGGAGACTGTGGGCGGGATTCTCCGTTTCGGAGATACAGGGCGGATTCTCTGTTTCGGAGACTATGGGCGGATTCTCCGTTTCGGAGGCTGTGGGCGGGATTCTCCGTTTCGGAGACTATGGGCGGGATTCTCCGTTTCGGAGACACAGGCCGGATTCTCCGTTTCGGAGACACAGGGCGCATTCTCCGTTTCGGAGACTGTGGGCGGGATTCTCCGTTTCGGAGACACAGGCCGGATTCTCCGTTTCGGAGACTATGGGCCGGATTCTCCGTTTCGGAGACACAGGGCGGATTCTCCGTTTCGGAGACAATGGGCCGGATTCTCCGTTTCGGAGACACAGGGCGGATTCTCAGTTTCGGAGACTATGGGCCGGATTCTCCGTTTCGGAGACACAGGCCGGATTTTCCGTTTCGGAGACTATGGGCGGGATTCTCCGTTTCGGAGACACAGGGCGAATTCTCCGTTTCGGAGACTGTGGGCGGGATTCTCCGTTTCGGAGACTGTGGGCGGATTCTCCGTTTCGGAGACTGTGGGCGGGATTCTCCGGTTCGGAGACACAGGCCGGATTCTCCGTTTCGGAGACACAGGGCGGATTCTCCATTTCGGAGAATGTGGGCGGGATTCTCCGTTTCGGAGACTGTGGGCGGGATTGTCCGTTTCGGAGACACAGGGCGGATTCTCCGTTTCGGAGACTGTGGGCGGGATTCTCCGTTTCGGAGACACAGGCCGGATTCTCCGTTTCGGAGACTGTGGGCGGATTCTCCGTTTCGGAGACTATGGGCGGATTGTCCGCTTCGGAGACTGCGGGCGGGATTCTCCGTTTCGGAGACACACGGCGGATTCTCCGTTTCGGAGACTATGGGCGGGATTGTCCGTTTCGGAGACACAGGGCCGATTCTCCGTTTCGGAGACTATGGGCGGATTCTCCATTTCGGAGACACAGGCCGGATTCTCCGTTTCGGAGACACAGGCCGGATTCTCCGTTTCGGAGACACAGGCCGGATTCTCCGTTTCGGAGACACAGGCCGGATTCTCTGTTTCGGAGACACAGGCCGGATTCTCCGTTTCGGAGACTATGGGCGGGATTCTCCGTTTTGGAGACACAGGGCGGATTCTCCGTTTCGGAGACTATGGGCGGGGTTCTCCGTTTCGGAGACTATGGGCGGATTCTCCGTTTCGGAGACTGTGGGCGGGATTGTCCGTTTCGGAGACTATGGGCGGATTCTCCGTTTCGGAGACACAGGGCGGATTCTCCGTTTCGGAGACACAGGGCGGATTCTCCGTTTCGGAGACACAGGGCGGATTCTCAGTTTCGGAGACTATGGGCGGGATTCTCCGTTTCGGAGACACAGGGCGGATTCTCCGTTTCGGAGACTGTGGGCGGATTCTCCGTTTCGAAGACTGTGGGCGGGATTCTCCGTTTCGGAGACACAGGGCGGATTCTCTGTTTCGGAGACTGTGGGCGGATTCTCCGTTTCGGAGACTGTGGGCGGGATTCTCCGTTTCGAAGACTATGGGCGGGATTCTCCGTTTCGGAGACACAGGCCGGATTCTCCGTTTCGGAGACACAGGGCGGATTCTCCGTTTCGGAGACTGTGGGCCGGATTCTCCGTTTCGGAGACACAGGGCGGATTCTCCGTTTCGGAGACACAGGGCGGATTCTCCGTTTCGGAGTCTATGGGCCGGATTCTCCGTTTCGGAGACACAGGCCGGATTCTCCGTTTCGGAGACTATGGGCGGGATTCTCCGTTTCGGAGACACAGGGCGGATTCTCCGTTTCGGAGACTGTGGGCGGGATTCTCCGTTTCGGAGACTGTGGGCGGATTCTCCGTTTCGGAGACTGTGGGCGGGATTCTCCGTTTCGGAGACACAGGCCGGATTCTCCGTTTCGGAGACACAGGGCGGATTCTCCATTTCGGAGAATGTGGGCGGGATTCTCCGTTTCGGAGACTGTGGGCGGGATTGTCCGTTTCGGAGACACAGGGCGGATTCTCCGTTTCAGAGACTGTGGGCGGGATTCTCCGTTTCGGAGACACAGGCCGGATTCTCCGTTTCGGAGACTGTGGGCGGATTCTCCGTTTCGGAGACTATGGGCGGATTGTCCGTTTCGGAGACTGTGGGCGGGATTCTCCGTTTCGGAGACACAGGGCGGATTCTCCATTTCGGAGAATGTGGGCGGGATTCTCCGTTTCGGAGACTGTGGGCGTGATTGTCCGTTTCGGAGACACAGGGCGGATTCTCCGTTTCGGAGACTGTGGGCGGGATTCTCCGTTTCGGAGACACAGGCCGGATTCTCCGTTTCGGAGACTGTGGGCGGATTCTCCGTTTCGGAGACTATGGGCGGATTGTCCGTTTCGGAGACTGTGGGCGGGATTCTCCGTTTCGGAGACACACGGCGGATTCTCCGTTTCGGAGACTATGGGCGGGATACTCCGTTTCGGAGACACAGGGCGGATTCTCCGTTTCGGAGACTGTGGGCGGGATTCTCCGTTTCGGAGACTGTGGGCGGATTCTCCGTTTCGGAGACTGTGGGCGGGATTCTCCGTTTCGGAGACACAGGCCGGATTCTCCGTTTCGGAGACACAGGGCGGATTCTCCATTTCGGAGAATGTGGGCGGGATTCTCCGTTTCGGAGACTGTGGGCGGGATTGTCCGTTTCGGAGACACAGGGCGGATTCTCCGTTTCAGAGACTGTGGGCGGGATTCTCCGTTTCGGAGACACAGGCCGGATTCTCCGTTTCGGAGACTGTGGGCGGATTCTCCGTTTCGGAGACTATGGGCGGATTGTCCGTTTCGGAGACTGTGGGCGGGATTCTCCGTTTCGGAGACACAGGGCGGATTCTCCATTTCGGAGAATGTGGGCGGGATTCTCCGTTTCGGAGACTGTGGGCGGGATTGTCCGTTTCGGAGACACAGGGCGGATTCTCCGTTTCGGAGACTGTGGGCGGGATTCTCTGTTTCGGAGACACAGGCCGGATTCTCCGTTTCGGAGACTGTGGGCGGATTCTCCGTTTCGGAGACTATGGGCGGATTGTCCGTTTCGGAGACTGTGGGCGGGATTCTCCGTTTCGGAGACACACGGCGGATTCTCCGTTTCGGAGACACAGGCCGGATTCTCCGTTTCGGAGACACAGGGCGGATTCTCCGTTTCGGAGACTATGGGCGGATTCTCCATTTCGGAGACACAGGCCGGATTCTCCGTTTCGGAGACTATGGGCGGGATTTCCCGTTTCGGAGACACAGGGCGGATTCTCCGTTTCGGAGACTATGGGCGGGGTTCTCCGTTTCGGAGACTATGGGCGGATTCTCCGTTTCGGAGACTGTGGGCGGGATTGTCCGTTTCGGAGACTATGGGCGGATTCTCCGTTTCGGAGACACAGGGCGGATTCTCCGTTTCGGAGACACAGGGCGGATTCTCCGTTTCGGAGACACAGGGCGGATTCTCAGTTTCGGAGACTATGGGCGGGATTCTCCGTTTCGGAGACACAGGGCGGATTCTCCGTTTCGGAGACTGTGGGCGGATTCTCCGTTTCGGAGACTGTGGGCGGGATTCTACGTTTCGGAGACACAGGGCGGATTCTCTGTTTCGGAGACTGTGGGCGGATTCTCCGTTTCGGAGACTGTGGGCGGGATTCTCCGTTTCGGAGACTATGGGCGGGATTCTCCGTTTCGGAGACACAGGCCGGATTCTCCGTTTCGGAGACACAGGGCGGATTCTCCGTTTCGGAGACTGTGGGCGGGATTCTCCGTTTCGGAGACACAGGGCGGATTCTCCGTTTCGGAGACACAGGGCGGATTCTCCGTTTCGGAGACTATGGGCCGGATTCTCCGTTTCGGAGACACAGGCCGGATTCTCCGTTTCGGAGACTATGGGCGGGATTCTCCGTTTCGGAGACACAGGGCGGATTCTCCGTTTCGGAGACTGTGGGCGGGATTCTCCGTTTCGGAGACTGTGGGCGGATTCTCCGTTTCGGAGACTGTGGGCGGGATTCTCCGTTTCGGAGACACAGGCCGGATTCTCCGTTTCGGAGACACAGGGCGGATTCTCCATTTCGGAGAATGTGGGCGGGATTCTCCGTTTCGGAGACTGTGGGCGGGATTGTCCGTTTCGGAGACACAGGGCGGATTCTCCGTTTCAGAGACTGTGGGCGGGATTCTCCGTTTCGGAGACACAGGCCGGATTCTCCGTTTCGGAGACTGTGGGCGGATTCTCCGTTTCGGAGACTATGGGCGGATTGTCCGTTTCGGAGACTGTGGGCGGGATTCTCCGTTTCGGAGACACAGGGCGGATTCTCCGTTTCGGAGACTATGGCCGGATTCTCCGTTTCGGAGACACAGGCCAGATTCTCCGTTTTGGAGACACAGGGCGGATTCTCCATTTCGGAGACTGTGGGCGGGGTTCTCCGTTTCGGAGACTATGGGCGGATTCTCCGTTTCGGAGACTGTGGGCGGGATTGTCCGTTTCGGAGACTATGGGCGAAATTCTCCATTATCGGCGGAAAGTCCGCCGATCGGCGCAAAAAACGGCGCAAATCCCACTTGCGTCACGTCATAAAAATGGGCCGATAGTCTCCGGCCCGAAATGGGCTAGCAGCGACGTAACGGGATCCGCGCTTGCGCAGTGGTTCACGCCGTGCAGCGTCATACGCGCCGCACGGCGTGACGGCGCATAAGGCCGCGCAGCTCCCCCCCACCGACCGGAACAGCCGACCGCAACACCCGACTTGATGGCTGGCCGTAGCTCAGCCCCGAGGTTCAAGTCACGCGATGTGGAGGCGCTCCTGGACGCGGTGGAGCAGAGGAGGGACGCCCTGTATCCCGGGCACGGCCGCAGAGTTGCCCCACGCCACAGCCGGCGTCTGTGGAGGGAGGTGGCAGAGGCCGTCACCGCTGTGGCCCTAACACCACGGACAGGCACCCAGTGCCACAAGAAGGTGAACGACCTCGTCAGAGCAGGCAGGGTGAGCCTCCCCATATCCCCCATATCCCCCCTCCCCCAAATCCCCCCCTCCCCCATATCCCCCCTCCCACATATCCCCCCTCCCCCATATCCCCCATATCCCCCCTCCCCCATATCCCCCCTCCCCCATATCCCCCCTCCCCCATATCCCCCATATCCCCCCTCCCCCATATCCCCCCTCCCCCATATCCCCCATATCCCCCCTCCCCCATATCCCCCATATCCCCCCTCCCCCATATCCCCCTCCCCCATATCCCCCCTCCCCCATATCCCCCATATCCCCCCTCCCCCATATCCCCCCCTCCCCCATATCCCCCATATTCCCCCCTCCCCCATATCCCCCCCTCCCCCTTATCCCCCCCTCCCCCATATCCCCCATATCCCCCCTCCCCCATATCCCCCATATTCCCCCCTCCCCATATCCCCCCTCCCCATATCCCCCATATTCCCCCTCCCCATATCCCCCCTCCCCATATCCCCCATATCCCCCCTCCCCCATATCCCCCATATCCCCCCTCCCCCATATCCCCCTCCCCCATATCCCCCCTCCCCCATATTCCCCATATCCCCCCCTCCCCCATATCCCCCCTCCCCCATATCCCCCTCCCCCATATCCCCCATATCGCCCCTCCCCCATATCCCCCTCCCCCATATCCCCCCTCCCCCATATCCCCCATATCCCCCCTCCCCCATATCCCCCATATACCCCCCTCCCCCATATCCCCCCCTCCCCCATATCCCCCATATCCCCCCTCCCCATATCCCCCCTCCCCCATATCCCCCTCTCCCCATATCCCCCATATTCCCCCCTCCCCCATATCCCCCCTCCCCCATATCCCCCTCCCCCATATCCCCAAGTGAATCCAGCCCTAACCTTAACCTCTGCAATGCACGCGCAACCGATGGCGTGCATTCATATACCTGCCTAACACTGTTGCCTTTTACCCCTGCCACCACCCCCCACAGGAGAAGTGCGCACACAACAATAGGGAGCATGTGAGGACTGGAGGAGGCCCCGCTGATGAGAGGCCACTGACCGAACACGAGGAAAGGGCCCTGGAACTGGCTGGCGGACCTGAGGACCGGGAGGTTGCTGATGCAGAGGTCGGGGGCCCACGAGCAAGTGAGCCACCAACAGCCCGTCCCCATATCCCCCCTCCCCTATATCCCCCTCTCCCGTATCACCTGATCACTGCCTGATGTCTAACCATGCATGCTTCATTGTGTATCGCAGGACCAAACGTCCAGGCACCCAGCCCCGCAGATGCAGACCGCCCGCAGGATGCCCCTCGGAGACCACAGGAGACGGAGAGACCCGCACCCTCCAGCATGCGACGCCCGCAGGATGCCCCTCGAAGACCACGGGAGACGGAGAGACCCGAACCCTCCAGCATGCGACGCCCGCAGGATGCCCCTCGCACACCACGGGAGACGGAGAGACCCGAACCCTCCAGCATGCGACGCCCGCAGGATGCCCCTCGGAGACCACAGGAGACGGAGAGACCCGCACCCGCCAGCATGCGACGCCCGCAGGATGCCCCTCGGAGACCACGGGAGACGGAGAGACCCGAACCCTCCAGCATGCGACGCCCGCAGGATGCCCCTCGGAGACCACGGGAGACGGAGAGACCCGGACCCTCCAGCATGCGACGCCCGCAGGATGCCCCTCGCACACCACGGGAGACGGAGAGACCTGGAGCAACAGGGAGACGACACCCCCGTCACGTGCGGGAGCGACCACCCAGCGATGAGGGGGGCAGCCACAGGCCCCCATCACATCCGAGCCAGGACACCACTACCCAGGACACCACTATCCAGGACACCCCTACCCGGGACACCACTACCCAGGACACCACTACCCGGGACAGCACTACCCGGGACAGCACTACCCGGGACAGCACTACCCAGGACACCCCTACCCGGGAAGACGAAATACCGGACAGTGACTCAGAGTGGATGGGTGGAGACGAACCCCCACCCCAAAGTGCCATGGACTCAGAGTGGGACGAAGAGCACGCTGATGAGAGGCCACTGACCGTACACGAGGAAAGGGCCCTGGAACTGGCTGGCGGACCTGAGGACCGGGAGGTTGCTGATGCAGAGGTCGGGGCCCCACGAGCAAGTGAGCCACCAACAGCCCGTCCCCATATCCCCCCTCCCCTATATCCCCCCTCCCCCGTATCACCTGATCACTGCCTGATGTCTAACCATGCATGCTTCATTGTGTATCGCAGGACCAAACGTCCAGGCACCCAGCCCCGCAGATGCAGACCGCCCGCAGGATGCCCCTCGGAGACCACAGGAGACGGAGAGACCCGCACCCTCCAGCATGCGACGCCCGCAGGATGCCCCTCGAAGACCACGGGAGACGGAGAGACCCGAACCCTCCAGCATGCGACGCCCGCAGGATGCCCCTCGCACACCACGGGAGACGGAGAGACCCGAACCCTCCAGCATGCGACGCCCGCAGGATGCCCCTCGGAGACCACAGGAGACGGAGAGACCCGCACCCTCCAGCATGCGACGCCCGCAGGATGCCCCTCGGAGACCACGGGAGACGGAGAGACCCGAACCCTCCAGCATGCGACGCCCGCAGGATGCCCCTCGGAGACCACGGGAGACGGAGAGACCCGGACCCTCCAGCATGCGACGCCCGCAGGATGCCCCTCGCACACCACGGGAGACGGAGAGACCTGGAGCAACAGGGAGACGACACCCCCGTCACGTGCGGGAGCGACCACCCAGCGATGAGGGGGGCAGCCACAGGCCCCCGTCACATCCGAGCCAGGACACCACTACCCAGGACACCACTATCCAGGACACCCCTACCCGGGACACCACTACCCAGGACACCACTACCCGGGACAGCACTACCCGGGACAGCACTACCCGGGACAGCACTACCCGGGACAGCACTACCCAGGACACCCCTACCCGGGAAGACGAAATACCGGACAGTGACTCAGAGTGGATGGGTGGAGACGAACCCCCACCCCAAAGTGCCATGGACTCAGAGTGGGACGAAGAGCACGACACAACGCCACTGCTGTCACCAACACCCTCCACCATCGCAGAAACACTCACCACGGTTGGGCACTTTAGTGATGAGGCGTCTGGTACACTCACTGGTGCACACAACACAGCCGTCCCGGTACAGCAGGTGGAGGTAGGAGCAGCAGAGGGACCGGGCGGTCGGAGGGCAGCCCAGGCCAAGCGAACATCTGCCGCCCAGATGGATCCCGGGTTCCTGCAGTTACCACACCCACACATAGATCCGATGCAACCACCGACCCGGAGACAAGCGAATAGGGTGACGGGTGGCTTGCGGCGGCTGCGGTCGCAGGTGGAGGAGTCCACCCGCGTCCAGGAGCTGGGAGTGGTCCCGGTCATGCGTGCCACCCAGGCTGACACCGCACGGGTGGCGTCCGCGGTGGAGGCAATGGGTGCGACGGTGTCAGACATGGGGAACGGTTTGCGAGGCCTGGGGCCTTCCGTGCAGGCGGCGTCTGTGGCCCAGGAAATGGCTGCCCTCTCACAGGAGGCCATGAGCCAGTGCCAGCGCCAGATGGCAGAGGCGCTCAACGCCATAGCCCAGTCTCAGCAGGCCATAGCCCAGTCTCTGCAGGCCATGGCCCAGTCTCTGCAGGCCATGGCCCAGTCTCAGCAGGCCATCGCTGAGGGCATCGGTGCCAGTGGCCATGTGCGAGCTGGCGTCGCACTGTCGCAGACAGGGTTCGACAACCCCCTGGGCTCCATGGCTGCAAACCTGCAGACCCCTGTCGATACCAGCACGGGCCTCCAGGACTGGCAGCGCCAGATGTCGGGGGTGCGTCGGATGGCCAGTCCGTTCGCATCCCCCACCCATGTAGAGGCCTGGGGGCCATCGGGCACCCCGAGGGAGGAGGAGGTGGTGTGGTCCATCCCGGCTCCCTCTGTAGGGGAGGTCCCGGTACACCGCGACACCTCGGACTCCCCCCCTTCCGTCCCGGGTGCATCGGGTGGGCAACGGGCAGGACAGGCGGGCAGCTCGCCATCCCAGTCGCCCGGGCCGCAGCCTGGCCCATCTAGGCCAGGACGCCCCAGGAAACGGCCGCCAAAGGGATCCAGTGTCAGAGGGCAGGAATCACAGGAGTCCACCTCCAGTTCTGCTGTACCGTCTGGGGAACCACGTAGACGTAGTCAAAGGGCCCGTAAGGCCAAACAATTAGACACTGAGTAAGTTGGCACGGGTGCAGGGCACAGATGAGTTTTAGGGGCTAGGGCACGTGCATGAACTCCTTTGGTTATTAAAGTCAATGTTACACCTACCGAAGCTGCCTTTGTGCTCTGTCCAAAGTGTGCGGGGGTGTCATGTACGTTGAGCGCAAGTGTGTGTGTGAGGGGTGGTCTTACCTCAGCCCCAGGTGAGTCTGCCCCCTTCCCCCTGGGCCGCCATCAACATCCCCCGGGCAGAGGACGGGACCGTGCGCTGCAGTGTCACAGCCGCATGCAGGGATGGTCCGGGTGGATGGTGGTACTGTGGCCATTGGTCAGACATAGTCCAACGATGTTGAGCCAGGAGCTCATCGGAGGCGGGTTGTCATCATTCTCCATGGCCTGCGATAGACACGCGTCCACCCGCAACTGGGTGAGCCCGGCCCGTTGTGCCGCCGGTGGATCGGCAATTGGGGGTGGGGGGGTGGTGTGCATGCGGGTGGGGTGTGTGGGGTTGGGGAGGGGGGTGAGGGTGCTGGGTGGGTGGATGGGTGGGGGGTGTGGGTGGTCGGCTGTTGTCATGGTGTGCGGTCTGTGGCCATACTACCCGATTCCCACGCCCATCTAGTCAGTGAAGCGGGCGTCTATCAGTCTGTCCCGTGCCCGCTGGGCCAGCCGGTAACGGTGGACAGCCACCCGCCTGTGCCTACCCCGTCTGCCCTGACCATTGCCCCCATCCCCCTCATCTGGGGAGGACTGGGCCTCTTCCTGCTGCTCCTCCACTCCGCCCTCCTCTGCCTGCGGCACATCGCCCCTCTGCTGGGCTATGTTGTGCAGGACGCAGCACACCACAATGATGCGGCCGACCCTATCTGACCGATACTGGAGGGCGCCCCCAGAGAGGTCCAGGCACCTGAAACGCATCTTCAGCACGCCAAAGCACCTCTCGATCACTCCCCTTGTCGCTACATGGGCATCATTGTAGCGGTTCTCCGCCTCATTGCGTGGCCTCCGTATAGGCGTCATCAGCCACGATCGCAATGGGTAGCCCCTGTCGCCCAGCAACCAGCCCCTCAGCCGGGGATGGCGTCCCTCGTACATGCCGGGGATGGATGACCGCGACAACACGAATGAGTCGTGTACACTGCCTGGGTGACGGGCGCAGACGTGCAGGATCATCATGCGGTGGTCGCAGACCACCTGCACGTTCATTGAATAGGTCCCCTTCCTATTAGTGAACACGGCCCTGTTCTCTGCAGGTGGCCGCACGGCGACGTGCATCCCATCGATCGCGCCCTGGACCATGGGGAACCCGGCAACGGCAGAGAAGCCCACGGCCCGGGCATCTTGGCTGGCCCGGTCCACGGGGAAGCGGATGTAGCGGTGCGCCATGGCATAAAGGGCATCTGTCACTGCCCGGATGCACCGATGCACCGATGTCTGCGATATGCCGGACAGGTCCCCACTCGGTGCCTGGAATGACCCCGTTGCATAAAAGTTCAGGGCCACCGTAACCTTGACGGACACGGGGAGAGGGTGTCCCCCGCCAGTGCCACGCGGTGACAGGTGTGCCAGCAGGTGGCAGATGTGTGCCACGGTTTCCCGGCTCATCCGGAGTCTCCTCCTGCATTCCCGGTCCGTGAGGTCCTGGTATGACTGCCGGGGCCGGTACACACGGGGCGCCCTCGGATGCCTCCGTTGCCGTGGGGCCACAACGTCCTCCTCCCCCTCCTCGTCCTGTCGGACAGGTGTCCCTCCAGCCTGGGCGGCTGCCGCCTGCCCCTCTGCGGCAGCCTGCGCCGCCTCTCTGGCACGCTCCTCCTCCTCCTCCTCCTCCTCATCCAGGGCAACATAGACATGAGCGGCTGCCACCACGGCGGCCAACATCGCTGGATGGTCTGAAAACATGACGGCCTGGTGGGGGGGAGGGGAACGACGACATGTCATCATTGCCCATATCCCCTCCTCCCCCCAGCCAGGTGGCATGGACCGCATGGGTCCAACTGTTGGAGGCTGGCACCTGGCCAGGTGGACCAACTCATTTGCCCTCCCATCACCCACCCCGGCACGGACCCCAACCCCCAACCTCCACCCCGGCACTGACACCCTCCCCAACCTCCACCCCGGCACGGACCCCCCTCCCCAACCTCCACCCCGGCACGGACCCCCTCCCCAACCTCCACCCCAGCACGGACCCCCCCCCAACCCCCAACCTCCACCCCGGCACGGACCCCCTCCCCAACCTCCACCCCGGCACGGACCCCCTCCCCAACCTCCACCCCGGCACGGACCCCCCCCCCCAACCCCCAACCTCCACCCCGGCACGGACCCCCTCCCCAACCTCCACCCCGGCACGGACCCCCTCCCCAACCTCCACCCCGGCACGGACCCCCCCCAACCTCCACCCCGGCACGGACCCCCCCCAACCCCCAACCTCCACCACGGCACGGACCCCCCCCCCCCCAACCTCCACCCCGGCACGGACCCCCCCCCAACCCCCAACCTCCACCACGGCACGGACCCCCTCCCCAACCTCCACCCCGGCACGGACCCCCTCCCCAACCCCCAACCTCCACCCCGGCACCGTCCCCAACCCCCAACCTCCACCCCGGCACGGACTCCCCCCCAACCTCCACCCCGGCACGGACCCCCCCCCCAACCTCCACCCCGGCACGGACCCCCCCCCAACCTCCACCCCGGCACGGACCCCCCCCAACCTCCACCCCGGCACGGCCCCCCCCCCCAACCTCCACCCCGGCACGGATCGCCCCCCCCAACCTCCACCCCGGCACGGACCCCCTCCCCAACCTCCACCCCGGCACGGACCCCCTCCCCAACCTCCACCCCAGCACGGACCCCCCCCCCCAACCCCCAACCTCCACCCCAGCACGGACCCCCCCCAACCACCAACCTCCACCCCAGCACGGACCCCCCCCCTCATCCTCCACCCCGGCACGGACCCCCTCCCCAACCTCCACCCCGGCACGGACCCCCTCCCCAACCTCCACCCCAGCACGGACCCCCCCCAACCACCAACCTCCACCCCAGCACGGACCCCCCCCCACAACCTCCACCCCGGCACGGACCCCCTCCCCAACCTCCACCCCAGCACGGACCCTCCCCCAACCCCCAACCTCCACCCCGGCACAGACCCCCTCCCGGCACTCCCCCGGAGCCCAGCCTACTCTAACCAGCCCCCCCCCCCGCCGCACACACACACACACAAGCCGAGACACACCTCTCCTCACGCAATCAGTCTGCGGCCACGCCATTTCCTGCCCAGAGCCAACCCCCGAGGCCGTCACTCACCTCCTCGCTGGTCGGCGTGAGCCTGGAGCACCGGGTCACGCCGATGAAAAGGAGGTTTGATTGACGTCGACGTGAACGGTCATCACGTCGACGGGACTTCGGCCCATCCGGAAGGGAGAATATCGGCAGGCCGAAATTCGGCTGCCTTGCGCAGACCCGTGACATTCTCCGCGGCAGCGGCGCCATTAACGCCCCGCCGACTTTTCTCCCTTCGGAGACTTCGGCGGGGGCGGGGGCGGGATTCACGGCGGCCAACGGCCATTCTCCGACCCGGCGGGGGGTCGGAGAATGACGCCCATTGGGCGGATTCTCCGTTTCGGAGACACAGGGCGGATTCTCCGTTTCGGAGACACAGGGCGGATTCTCCGTTTCGGAGACTATGGGCGGGATTCTCCGTTTCGGAGACACAGGGCGGATTCTCCGTTTCGGAGACTATGGGCGGGATTCTCCGTTTCGGAGACACAGGGCGGATTCTCCATTTCGGAGACTGTGGGCGGATTCTCCGTTTCGGAGACTGTGAGCGTGATTCTCCGTTTCGGAGACACAGGCCGGATTCTCCGTTTCGGAGACACAGGGCGGGATTCTCCGTTTCGGAGACTATGGGCCGGATTCTCCGTTTCGGAGACTGTGAGCGTGATTCTCCGTTTCGGAGACACAGGCCGGATTCTCCGTTTCGGAGACACAGGGCGGATTCTCCGTTTCAGAGACTGTGGGCGGGATTCTCCGTTTCGGAGACACAGGGCGGATTCTCCGTTTCGGAGACACAGGGCGGATTCTCCGTTTCGGAGACACAGGCCGGATTCTCCGTTTCGGAGACACAGGGCGGATTCTCCGTTTCGGAGACACAGGCCGGATTCTCCGTTTGGGAGACTATGGGCGGGATTCTCCGTTTCGGAGACTGTGGGCGGATTCTCCGTTTCAGAGACTGTGGGCGGGATTCTCCGTTTCGGAGACTGTGGGCGGATTCTCCGTTTCGGAGACTGTGGGCGGGATTCTCCGTTTCGGAGACACAGGCCGGATTCTCCGTTTCGGAGACACAGGCCGGATTCTCCGTTTCGGAGACTGTGGGCGGGATTCTCCGTTTCGGAGACACAGGGCGGGATTCTCCGTTTCGGAGACTATGGGCGGGATTCTCCGTTTCGGAGACACAGGCCGGATTCTCCGTGTCGGAGACTATGGGCGGATTCTCCGTTTCGGAGACTGTGGGCGGGATTCTCCGTTTCGGAGACACAGGACGGATTCTCCGTTTCGGAGACTATGGGCGGGATTGGCCGTTTCGGAGACACAGGGCCGGATTCCCCGTTTCGGAGACACAGGGCGGATTCTCCGTTTCAGAGACTGTGGGCGGGATTCTCCGTTTCGGAGACACAGGGCGGATTCTCCGTTTCGGAGACACAGGGCGGATTCTCCGTTTCGGAGACACAGGCCGGATTCTCCGTTTCGGAGACACAGGGCGGATTCTCCGTTTCGGAGACACAGGCCGGATTCTCCGTTTGGGAGACTATGGGCGGGATTCTCCGTTTCGGAGACTGTGGGCGGATTCTCCGTTTCAGAGACTGTGGGCGGGATTCTCCGTTTCGGAGACTGTGGGCGGATTCTCCGTTTCGGAGACTGTGGGCGGGATTCTCCGTTTCGGAGACACAGGCCGGATTCTCCGTTTCGGAGACACAGGCCGGATTCTCCGTTTCGGAGACTGTGGGCGGGATTCTCCGTTTCGGAGACACAGGGCGGGATTCTCCGTTTCGGAGACTATGGGCGGGATTCTCCGTTTCGGAGACACAGGCCGGATTCTCCGTGTCGGAGACTATGGGCGGATTCTCCGTTTCGGAGACTGTGGGCGGGATTCTCCGTTTCGGAGACACAGGACGGATTCTCCGTTTCGGAGACTATGGGCGGGATTGGCCGTTTCGGAGACACAGGGCCGGATTCCCCGTTTCGGAGACACAGGGCGGATTGTCCGTTTCGGAGACTGTGGGCGGGATTCTCCGTTTCGGAGAGACAGGGCGGATTCTCCGTTTCGGAGACTATGGGCGGGATTGTCCGTTTCGGAGACACAGGGCGGATTCTCCGTTTCGGAGACTATGGGCGGATTCTCCGTTTCGCAGACACAGGCCGGATTCTCCGTTTCGGATACACAGGCCGGATTCTCCGTTTCGGAGACTGTGGGCGGATTCTCCGTTTCGGAGACTGTGGGCGAATTCTCCGTTTCGGAGACACAGGCCGGATTCTCTGTTTCGGAGACTATGGGCGGATTCTCCGTTTCGGAGACACAGGCCGGATTCTCCATTTCGGAGACACATGCCGGATTCTCCGTTTCGGAGACACAGGCCGGATTCTCCGTTTCGGAGACTGTGGGCGGGATTCTCCGTTTCGGAGACACAGGCTGGATTCTCCGTTTCGGAGACTGTGGGCGGATTCTCCGTTTCGGAGACTGTGGGCGGATTCTCCGTTTCGGAGACTGTGGGCGGATTCTCCGTTTCGGAGACACAGGGCGGGATTCCCCGTTTCGGAGACTGTGGGCGGATTCTCCGTTTCGGAGACTGTGGGCGGATTCTCCGTTTCGGAGACTGTGGGCGGATTCTCCGTTTCGGAGACTGTGGGCGGATTCTCCGTTTCGGAGACACAGGGCGGGATTCTCCGTTTCGGAGACACAGGGCGGGATTCTCCGTTTCGGAGACTATGGGCGGGATTCTCCGTTTCGGAGACACAGGGCGGATTCTCCGTTTCGGAGACACAGGCCGGATTCTCCGTTTCGGAGACTGTGGGCGAGATTCTCCGTTTCGGAGACACAGGGCGGGATTCTCCGTTTCGGAGACTATGGGCGGGATTCTCCGTTTCGGAGACACAGGCCGGATTCTCCGTTTCGGAGACTATGGGCGGATTCTCCGTTTCGGAGACTGTGGGCGGGATTCTCCGTTTCGGAGACACAGGGCGGATTCTCCGTTTAGGAGACTATGGGCGGGATTGTCCGTTTCGGAGACACAGGGCCGGATTCCCCGTTTCGGAGACACAGGGCGGATTGTCCGTTTCGGAGACTGTGGGCGGGATTCTCCGTTTCGGAGAGACAGGGCGGATTCTCCGTTTCGGAGACTATGGGCGGGATTGTCCGTTTCGGAGACACAGGGCGGATTCTCCGTTTCGGAGACTATGGGCGGATTCTCCGTTTCGCAGACACAGGCCGGATTCTCCGTTTCGGATACACAGGCCGGATTCTCCGTTTCGGAGACTGTGGGCGGATTCTCCGTTTCGGAGACTGTGGGCGAATTCTCTGTTTCGGAGACACAGGCTGGATTCTCCGTTTCGGAGACTATGGGCGGATTCTCCATTTCGGAGACACAGGCCGGATTCTCCGTTTCGGAGACACAGGCCGGATTCTCCGTTTCGGAGACTGTGGGCGGGATTCTCCGTTTCGGAGACACAGGCCGGATTCTCCGTTTCGGAGACTGTGGGCGGATTCTCCGTTTCGGAGACTGTGGGCGGATTCTCCGTTTCGGAGACTGTGGGCGGATTCTCCGTTTCGGAGACTGTGGGCGGATTCTCCGTTTCGGAGACACAGGGCGGGATTCCCCGTTTCGGAGACTGTGGGCGGATTCTCCGTTTCGGAGACTGTGGGCGGATTCTCCGTTTCGGAGACTGTGGGCGGATTCTCCGTTTCGGAGACTGTGGGCGGATTCTCCGTTTCGGAGACTGTGGGCGGATTCTCCGTTTCGGAGACTGTGGGCGGATTCTCCGTTTCGGAGACTGTGGCCGGATTCTCCGTTTCGGAGACTGTGGCCGGATTCTCCGTTTCGGAGACTGTGGGCGGGTCTCTATTGCCTGACTCCAAAATATCAAATGAGAGAAAAAGTCTATCACTTTACACGTGGCTTTTGTTTGTCCACAGCTCTCAAAGAAGATGATCTGCATTGTCATTCCCTCTGGAAGCAAGCAATTTTCTCTCTCTCCTGAAACGTCTATATCTTGGTTGTATCCAAAATACGAACTCAAATAGTAAATGTGGCGATTTTAATGAAGAGGAAGAAAGAGACAAAACGTATCAACTTCAGATGGTTCTATTAAAAATCAACCATCAATTTGTTGCAGTTTACTTTGAAAGTATTTGTTTGTCAATAATTTTAAGTCTCAGTGGATATAATGTGAATATTTCAAAACTAAAATAATTGCAATCCATGTTTGGATATAAATATATCCATCTGACAATCATTGACATAAGAATGAAAGGGGAGGCAGTGGGGCAGTGATATTGTCGCTGGCCGACTCTTCCAGAGACCCAGGGTAAAGCTCTCGGACCAGGGTTCAAATCCCACCATGGCAGATAATGAAATTTAAGTTCAATAAAAATCTGGAATTATAAGTCCAACAACCATGAAAACATTGCCGATTGTCGTAAAATCCAACCTAGTTCACTAATGGCCTTTAGGGAACAAAATCTGCCATCCTTACCTGGTCTGGCCTGCATGTGACTCCAGACCCACGGCAATGTGGCTGACTCTTAACTGCCCCTCAGTTAGGGATGGGCAATAAATGCTGGCCCAGGCAGCGACGCCCACACCACAGGAAAGAATAAAGGGAAAGAAAGGTTACTTATCAAATAAAGTCACGGGGTTCATCAAAGGGAATTTCTTTTCACTTGCCCCTTTCTCTGATTGAAGTTGTTTACATGTTGTCTGATATTCACATTATCACAGAAAGCTGTATTTAGTTAACTATATTTAGGAAAGGACACTAACTTTGTTAAATCAAGTGTTGTAGCTCTTTCTTTTCTTGCATAGAAAGGCCAAAGAAATAGGATCATGATGGTGTCACGAGCAAAGGGTGCATTTCAGTGACATTCATAAACAAATGAAGCTTTTGCCATATTGTCTCAGAGATAATTTAATAATTCGGTTCAGACATTAATGTATCCACAGGTTCAATTTTTAAAAAATCCTTAAACTATTTGAGAATGAGTAACTGTCAGGGAAGAGATAAATATGCAAACTACTCTGGGTTAATTGAAAAATTCTGTGAAATTATATACAAAAGTGGTCTTGAATGTTAAGAAGCAGGTTAATCTCAAAAGCGCACACGTGATGATGAAGCAGGATGTTCCCAGCACCAGTGTCACACATACCTATCCGCTTGTGGAGTTAATTAAATTTGAGCTTTGAATCCAACTGTAAATAAAATAGATACCTGTTGTGTATCTTGTAAACAGGAGATATATTTCCCAAAACATTTCATTGCTATTTGATCAACATTGTATCATTCTTTTAAAAAAGAGACTTGAATGTTTCTAGTTCATGCTCATGTATATAAGACATGTCTTGGTGTTCGCCGATGCTCGGACTGTAGGCCTCTGCTTTTCATTTTCCGCTCTTGTGCACTGCTGTACTTCCACTTGTTCCCCGCTACTTTGCTCTTCTTTCTCTTCTTTTCATTGCACCACATTTTCTGACAGTAATCCTCCACCCTCTGGAAGTTACTGTAACCTATTAACTGGAGAAACTCTTTATACCATGGCCTCGTTCCATGATGGCTCCCAGGTTGCCCCAGGCACGGCATTTTCCGGGGCCTCTCCTCAACACCATCTTTGTGAAAGATGTTGTCAATCTGCTCCTCGTCCAAGACATCCAGTCTGATTTTCATCACGGTCTGTATGAAGCCGTGCTCTCTTGCTTTGCAGAAGTACGTTCCAGCATCCATTCTGTGAAGATCGAGAAACAAAAGTCCCAGGTCTGTTTTAACCACCCGGTCATCTGTTTTGACCTGTAAGAACATCACAACAAGAAAGTCCTTTAAACAGGGTTTTGTCTGGTCCTGTTGACAAAGTTTTCCTGTCCATATACCTGTTCTGGACTAGATCACACTTTGTCAACATTAATGATTCAGTGGAATATTAGACTAAGACTGAAAATCAGGTAATGCCATGATTCCTTTATCAGGAATATTTCAGGTCTCTTGCTTAAAGAGAAATCTGTCTTTCTCTCATTCTAATCTGCATATACACAGAGAGGAAGCAATGCTCCGATACTTAGAAAATTAACAGCTTATCAATTCCTTTATTAAAGTAGTGGAAAATACTTTGCAAATCTGCTCAAATTTTTGTCCATGACATCTTTATTAAGGGATCTAAATTGCAGGGATATTAGCTTTCTGAAAATGTTAATATAATTTGCACATTCTCAGCAACTATCCCAATATTCATAAGAATTCAGATGATCCTCAAATTAATAGTGGAAATAGTGTATGGCGGGCAGGAGAGGGGGACATGATTGATGGTTTATCGGTGCTTAGCCTTCTTGAGGCAGGTAACGTGCAAACTGCTTGTTCCCAGATTATTTAAATGATTCCATTGTGGCCCAGGAGATCCAGCACCATATGTGGCTAGAACGTGGGAAACTCGGTCTCTTAAAGGCAACCTGTCTTGCTTAAAGGGAAACTGTATTCATTGCACAGAATGTTCTGCTGTCTGTCTGTGGACAACAAAGCTTTAGAGTGAGAAATATTGAATGGAGCAGTGGAAAGAGAGAGGGTTACAGGGTTTCTGTTGAAGGTATTAGTATGGCAGGTGGAAAGGATGAGAGATGAGATGTTCCTGAAGCAAAATAGAAGTGATTTTTCAACCATAGGACCCAAGTCACAGTTCATGACCAGGAATGGAAAGGATGGAATGATGTGGAATATTTCACAAATGTATTGATGCATTTGGAGGGTTTTGGTTTGAACCTGGGTTGAAGCTTCCATTCAAGGGAAGAACGACACGAGTTAGTCACCATGCTGCGAGAAATCGGCATCATTCCATTTTTCTCTTTAGTAATAATCATGGTCACTGGTTCATTAAGAAGCCAAAATTCATAATAAGTAAATCAGGTTTCAATTCTTTTGTCAGCCTATTTTCTATTTAATTTTAGAATTCTGTCTAGTTTTTCATGAAAACTGTAAAAATGTAGACTTAGCAATAAAGGAAAGAAAAACTGTCAGCAAAATATTGGTGACATGAAAATATCATGATTTCCAAGAAATTGGAATATTTTCTGCTGGTTGTATATTTAAAAATGACATGTAAGCTGCTTAAGGCAGGGAAAGCTTGACTATGTTAATAGAACTAATGCCATTGATAGGTCGATAGGCTTAGGAACACTGCAAACAATGTTTACCATCGGCAAGTTTATAACAATGGGAAAAAGAACATGAATGAATGTCAAGAATGTGTTAAAGATTCAAAGAGAGGGTCATGACTTGAGTGTACGATGCATTTACACTCGAAAAGCCAGACTGAAGAAATGAAGGCATTAAGTTTGATTGCTGCGAGTTAGCTCAGATAAGGGAAGATTAAAGGGGAAAACTATATATAAAGAGATGATTAAACCTATGCAATGGAGATGTTTTATTAAATTTCCATCAACAGTGGTAATAATTGTTTAATTTGCAGCAGGCAGTACCTGTGAAGAAAGCCTGTCTTGACAAGCCAGCTGTTTGTTCTACCTCAGAAGCTAACTCAAAGAGGTATAACTGCCTCGTGCGGTAACCGTTACTGGATTCTTATTGTTTTAAATATCCATAAGGTGTTGTGGAATCTTTGGTAGAGTTAGCTGTGGAGGTAGGGAAGTAAATATTGTTTGGAGCTGTGTAAAATTAGTGATACTCTCAGATAAATGTACTTCCAGTTGACTTCATTGTTGTTTTTTTTATTGCTGAATAAAACATTTTTTTAATTTAAAATCATCACAACACATCTGGATTTCAAACCTTTCCTCAGATTATATTAAATCGACAAATGCAGTTGAGGGCAGTTGTTTCACATTTTTCATCTGGGATGTGGAATAATCCGGCGTTTACCATCAGGGGGTTCTCAACAAAATTTAAATATGCATGCAATTGGGCAGACAGCTGTGTGGTGGTATTGTCCCTGGAATAGTAACCCAGAGCCCCAGGGTAATGCTCTGGGTGTAGGGGTTCAAACTGTACCATGCAGTTGGTGGAGTTTAATTTAAATTAATAAATCTGGAATAAACGGTGTCAGAAATGGTCACCGTGACAAATATCATCAAATGTTGTGAAAACCTATCTGGTTTACTAATGTCTTTTTGGGAAGGAAATCTGCCGTTCTTACCCGATCTGACTCCTGACCCACAGCAATATTCTTATCCGCCCTTTCAAATGGCCAAATCTATTTCTCACTGACACTCAGTTCAAGGGCAAACAGTGATGGGAAACAAATACTGACCTCAGCAGCGACCCCACATCCCATGACAAAATGAGAGGAACAAACCCTCTAACTATGAGTTAACAGTGAGATTGCGAGAAGACAACAAATAGTATTGTGTGTCCAAAAGTAGAGAAAATAACAACAAACTGTTCCACCTGTGTGACCACCAAAGCCACTAATCTCTTCAATATGTAAAATTTACAGAAAAACTCTAAACTATAATATAAATAACATCAGATCTGACATTTATTTATGAGCAAGGTAGATTTTCTGAGCTGGGTTTTGTTTTTATATCTCCAACCTTCCCGTTCAAAATGACATTTTGATTGATAATCTATTTATAGATTTGTATAGCAATTAAACATGATCAACATCCCAGCTATTACAGTGCTGACATCAGAGGCACTGGATTGCCAGTGAAAGATGCGAGGCAATCAAACAATAAAACACAACTGAGTTCAATCACAGACACCCAGAATCGTGACAGAACAGAGGGGGGATATAGGGCTATGTGTCGGCACCGAGTTTATCAATCAGCAATTCACCGACTGCCATTCTCCCGCCTTCCCTCCATGACCCTGAAAATTCATTATTTTCAAATAATCATTTAATTTCCTCGAGCGTGTCATTATTGAACTTGCTTCCAACACGGTCAGGAAGGGCGTTCCAGAACCTAACCTCTCATTAGAAAGTTTGTGGTCTGGATTCTCCGTTTGGGATACCGGGCGGGATTCTCCATTGCCCGTGACGATATCGTAATCGGTGATTGGGCGGATAATTCCTTCCGATGCCCAAATCGGGGACGGCGCGGTTTGACATCGGTATTCTATTCCCCACCCCCTCCGAAATGGCGTCATCGCATCGCGTGCCACACATCGCTGAAATGGCGTTGGCGCATCGCGTGCCACACATCGCTGAAATGGCGTCATCGCATCGCGTGCCACACATCGCTGAAATGGCGTCATCGCATCGCGTGCCACACATCGCTGAAATGGCGTCATCGCATCGCGTGCCACACATCGCTGAAATGGCGTTGGCGCATCGCGTGCCACACATCGCTGAAATGGCGTTGGCGCATCGCGTGCCACACATCGCTGAAATGGCGTTGGCGCATCGCGTGCCACACATCGCTGAAATGGCGTTGGTGCGTCACCGGATGGCCCTCCCACGATGTTCCGCCCCCAATCGTCCGAGTTCCCGACCGCGCGGGGACGTGTGGTCTGAGCGTGGCGTGGCGGCTGCGGACTGTGTCCAGCCCTGCCTCACGCGGCCGGGATCCGTGCCACTGGCCGAGTGGGGGCTTCCGCGAGGACTGGGGGAATTGGTAGGGGGGTGGCCTCTGGGTGGGCTGTGGGGCAGTATTTGGCAGGTCAGGTCTGCGCATGATCGGCGCCATGTTGTACGATGCGACCGCTGCAGTTCGTTGCCGTGCGCATGCGCAGCCACCGACCCGTCCATTCTACGGCCGTTTTTGCATCAGGAGCCGGAAATTTAACCCACCATCGCTGCTAGCCCCTCACCCACCCCGGAATCGCTGAGAGTTCGGCATCGATTTTGGCATCGTAAAAAGCCCTTGAATTCTCTGTTTCAGACGGGGCATAGCCGCTGAAAAGGAGAATCCAGCCCGATATTCTCCCGCCAGGGCTGAATTGCGGCAGTTTTACGATCCCCTTGCGGTTGCAAAGCGGATGTGATTGAGTGTTCTACGCCGTGTAAATGTATGCCTGGTGTGGAATACGAGGGAATCGCAGGGAATCCTGCTATCGTGCTGCTATCTTGAGCGGGCGGCCGATAGCGAGGTCCTGTGGCCAGCCACTACCCCCAATCCCCACCCCCTCTACACAGCAACCCCATCCCTAGATTGCCCATCCTGCCCCCAAACACGGGGGTGACCCAACTCACCCCTCCTCCCAGCGACCCCTATACAGGGGGACCCCCACAGGGACCCCTGTAATAGGGTGAACCCCCTCCCAGGTATCCCTGAAACACTGACGGGTTAGGGAAAATATATTTTTTAATAAATTTGGAGTACCCAATTCTTTTTTTTCCAATTAAGGGGTAATTTAGCATGGCCAATCCACCTTGCCTGCTCATCTATTGGTTGTGCGGTTGAGACCCACGCAGACATGGGGAGAATGTGCAAACCCCACACAGTGACCCGGGGCCGGGATCGAACCGGGTTAGGAAAAATATGGCCCCACTTATAAAGGGCGAAAGTTTCTGTTTTTGGGTGGATAGTGAAATGAGAAATTCGGGCTGTTTGAGTTAATCCCCTCCTGTCCGTAACAATTGTAGTGTGGGTACAAAGTGATTCTAGTTCAAACCAACACCATAGTCTGAATCCAGAATTAGTCCCTGATCTGACTCCAGAGTGAGGCACCACGAGATTCTCTGATAAAGATCGTTTTTACATCAATAAATGTTTAAAACTTTGTATAATTAAAACTAGAGGTAGTCTAATTTAAGAGCTCTTGCCAACCTCAGCAAAGAAAACTTTACAATATTCCAGTGATTTGTTTTTGTTATTGTTTTGTTATTTACAGCACAGAAGGAGCCCATTCGGCCCATCATGTCTGCACCGGCTCCCAAAAGAACAACCCAGCTAGTCCCATTCCCCAGCCCTATCTCCGTAACCCTCTAAATGTATCACTTTCAGATATATACCCAGCTCTGTTTTGAAACCTCCTATGGAATCCACCCCCACCACTCCCCCAGGCAGCGCATTCCAAACCCCAACTCTCTGAGTAAAGAACTTTCTCCTCATCTCACTCCCAGCTCTCTTTCTGACCATCTTGAAATTGTGACCCCCCCAGTCACTGACATACCAACCAGTGGAAACAGAGGGCGGGATTCTCCCATCTGACGGCAGAGTGTTGACGCCTTTGTAAAAACTGGAGAGTTTAACGACGGGGTCATCGGACCGCTAAGTGTAGCGATCCTCTGCCCTACAGGAGGCCGGCACGGCACTGGAATGACCCACGCCGCTCCAGCTGCCGATTCCGGTGTCAAATGGGTGCCGCGGGTCTGCACATGCGCGCTGCGACCGGCCCGAATGCGTGCATGCGCGGTGGCTCCCTTCTCCGTGCCGGCCCTGATGCAACATGGCGTAGAGCTACAGGGGCCGGCGCGGAGCAAAAGAGGCCCCCACCACGAGAGGCAGGCCTGCCAATCGGTCGGCCCCGATCGCGGGCCAGGCCACGGAGGAAGCCCCCCCCGGGTCGGACCCCCCTCAACAGGCCGCCCCAGACAGGATGGATGCTGAGGTCCCGCCGGGTAGGACCAGATGTGAACGGCGCCGGTGGGACTCTTTGGGGCGGCCACTCCGGAGAATCAGCGGACCGGCGTCGGGGCGTCGTCGCGCGAATCGCGCCCGGCCCGGCAATTCTCCGACCCGGCGTGGGCTGAGAGAATCCCGCCCAGAACGTCCCTCTCTGCCCTGTCAAAATTGTTCCGAATTTTGAACACCTCAATAAGGTCGCCTCTTAATCTTCTCTACTGCAAGGAGAACAAGCCCAATTTCTCCTTGCATATCTTTCACCACCATGAAATTCAAATAAACACTCATCAGTCAGCCCTCTCGCTTGGTGTGTTTTTAGCATTTTACAAACTAAGTTTCTTGGACAGATAACTGACCTCTTCTTGTTTCATGTTTAGCGTTTCCACGTACCACAACACTTTAGCGTGCAGTGATCTCGGGCTACATTCCAACAAGCTGCTGTTTTTCTCAATGCCGTACATTAGTCTTTCCACTGTTTTTGTAAATGTTGCATCTGAGCCACGGAAGAAAAGGAAAAAGCACTTTGTTTATGCAAGAACTAAATTTCTGGTGATCAATACAAGCTTGTTATTCTGCTTTTAGCATCATATCAGCAAAAGTATGCAATTGCCCCAAACCCCGTTTGAGCTGGGGAAAGACCACTGGCTGTCTGCTGAACGGTGATAAAGTATTTTGTATAAATGTGCGTATCTCAATGGATGAAACAAAACTCCATTTTGTATTAATTATACACATTGTTTATGAAAAGTAAATGTTTTAAAATATTATACAGCCCCTTTCCTGGCCTGAGAATGTCCCACACTGGGGTCAACTCGAAACATTAACTGTCTCCAGACGCTGACAGACCTGCCGAGCATTTCCAACATTTACTGTTTTTATTTCAGATTTCCAGCATCCGCTGTATGTTGCTTTTGAATTTATTGAAGATGTTGCTGGAAGGTTAAATTTTGCCTGAGACACTGAAAATTCCCCTGCTCATCTTCAAAATAATGCCTGGGATCTTAAACATCCACCTCGGGGCAGACACAAGCCAGGGTTTCTCGTCTCATCCACAACACAGCACTGCCTATTTCGAGGAACACTTCCATTGGCCAATTTGGGGAGCTCTGTAAGGATTTTATGTCCGTCAGGAAGCTGATGAACGGCTGTCGGGGCTCCCGGATCTGCCGAACAATTGGAGAGCCCACGGTGGCTGCTGCTGGTACTGCGCCTGGGACTGTGCCCAGATGAGAGTCCCAGCAATGGAACCGCCCGTCAAGGGGTTGGGACGGCGGTGTTTGGGGAGGGCTGTTTCCCAGGAAGGTAACTGTTGGCACTGAAGGTGCCCCTCTGTGATCTCTGCCTGATTAGGAGGGTGCCCTACCCACCTGCTCCACCCTGCCAGGGTTCACCGGGGGTCTCCCTGGGTGGCAGAGGGTCCACCTGCTGCTGAAAAGCTGCCAGCACCAGCAGGAAGGGACCTTTCATTGACCGTCTCCCCATGTCATAGAATCATAGAGTCTCTACAGTGCAGAAGGAGGCCATTCAGCCCATCAAGTCTGCATGGCCCCTGGAAAGAGCGCCCTACGTAAGCCCACACCTCCACCTTATCCCCGTAACCCAGGAACCCCAACCAATCTTTTTGGACACTAAGGGCAATTTATCATGGCCAGTCCGCCTAACCTGCACATCTTTGGACTGTGGGAGGAAACGGGAGCACCCGGAGGAAACCCACGCACACACGGGGAGGATGTGCAGACTCCACACAGACAGTGACCCGAGGTCGTAATTGAAACTGGGGGCGGGATTCTCCCCTACCCGGCGGGGCGGGGGGTCCCGGCGGGATGGATTGGCGGGAACCACTCCGGCGCCGGGCCGCTTTCTCCGCACCTTGAGGGGCTAGCCCCGCGCCGGAGTGGTTGGCGCGCCGCCAGCTGGCGGGAAAGGCCTTTGGCGCCACGTCATCCGGGGCTGAAAGGACTTTGCCGGGCGGCGGAAGTCCGCGCAGGCGCGGGAGCGTCAGCAGCTGCTGATGTCATCCCCGCGCATGCGCAGGGAGGGGGGGTCTCTTCCGCGTCGGCCAGGGTGAAGACTGTGGCCGAGGCGGAGGGAAAAGAGTGCCCCCACGGCACAGGCCCGCCCGTGGATCGGGTCCCTGGCACTGTGAGGCAGCAGTGCTAACCCGGGTCCCTGGCACTGTGAGGCAGCAGTGTTAACCCGGGTCCCTGGCACTGTGAGACAGCAGTGTTAACCCGGGTCCCTGGCTCTGTGAGACAGCAGTGTTAACCCGGGTCCCTGACACTGTGAGACAGCAGTGTTAACCCGGGTCCCTGGCGCTGTGAGGCAGCAGTGTTAACCCAGGTCCCTGGTGCTGTGAGGCAGCAGTGTTAACCCGGGTCCCTGGCGCTGTGAGACAGCAGTGTTAACCCGGATCCCTGACGCTGTGAGGCTGCAGTGTTAGCCCGGGTCCCTGGCGCTGTGAGACAGCAGTGTTAACTCGGGTCCCTGGCTCTGTGAGACAGCAGTGTTAACTCGGGTCCCTGGCTCTGTGAGACAGCAGTGTTAACCCGGGTCCCCGACGCTGTGAGGCAGCAGTGTTAACCCGGGCCCCCGACGCTGTGAGGCAGCAGTGTTAACCCGGGTCCCTGACGTTATGAGGCAGCAGTGTTAACCCGGGTCCCTGGCTCTGTGAGACAGCAGTGTTAACCCGGGTCCCCGGCACTGTGAGACAGCAGTGTTAACCCGGGTCCCTGGCACTGTGAGACAGCAGTGTTAACCCGGGTCCCTGGCACTGTGAGACAGCAGTGTTAACCCGGGTCCCTGGCACTGTGAGACAGCAGTGTTAACCCGGGTCCCTGGCACTGTGAGGCAGCAGTGTTAACCCGGGTCCCTGGCACTGTGGGACAGCAGTGTTAACCCGGGTCCCTGGCACTGTGAGTCAGCAGTGTTAACGCGGGTCCCTGGCACTGTGAGACAGCAGTGTTAACCCCGGTCCCTGGCACTGTGAGGCAGCAGTGTTAACCCGGGTCCCTGGCACTGTGAGGCAGCAGTGTTAACCCGGGTCCCTGGCACTGTGAGACAGCATTGTTATCCCGGGTCCCTGGCACTGTGAGACAGCAGTGTTAACCCGGGTCCCTGGCACTGTGAGACAGCAGTGTTAACCCGGGTCCCTGGCACTGTGAGTCAGCAGTGTTAACCCGGGTCCCTGGCACTGTGAGACAGCATTGTTATCCCGGGTCCCTGGCACCGTGGGACAGCAGTGTTAACCCGGGTCCCTGGCTCTGTGAGACAGCAGTGTTAACCCGGGTCCCTGGCACTGTGAGACAGCAGTGTTAACCCGGGTCCCTGGCACTGTGAGTCAGCAGTGTTAACCCGGGTCCCTGCTCTGTGAGACAGCAGTGTTAACCCGGGTCCCTGGCACTGTGAGACAGCAGTGTTAACCCGGGTCCTTGGCACCGTGGGACAGCAGTGTTAACCCGGGTCCCTGGCTCTGTGAGACAGCAGTGTTAACCCGGGTCCCTGGCTCTGTGAGACAGCAGTGTTAATCCGGGTCCCTGGCACAGTGAGACAGCAGTGTTAACCCGGGTCCCTGGCACAGTGAGACAGCAGTGTTAACCCGGGTCCCTGGCACAGTGAGACAGCAGTGTTAACCCGGGTCCCTGGCACTGTGAGACAGCAGTGTTAACCCGGGTCCCTGGCATTGTGAGACAACAGTGTTAACCCGGGTCGCTGGCACTGTGAGACAGCAGTGTTAACCCGGGTCCCTGGCACTGTGAGACAGCAGTGTTAACCCGGGTCCCTGGCACTGTGAGACAGCAGTGTTAACCCGGGTCACTGGCACAGTGAGACAGCAGTGTTAACCCGGGTCCCTGGCACTGTGGGACAGCAGTGTTAACCCGGGTCCCTGGCACTGTGAGGCAGCAGTGTTAACCCGGGTCCCTGGCACTGTGGGACAGCAGTGTTAACCCGGGTCCCTGGCACTGTGAGACAGCAGTGTTAACCCGCGTCCCTGGCACTGTGAGGCAGCAGTGTTAACCCGGGTCCCTGGCACTGTGGGACAGCAGTGTTAACCCGCGTCCCTGGCACTGTGAGGCAGCAGTGTTAACCCGGGTCCCTGGCACTGTGAGGCAGCAGTGTTAACCCGGGTCCCAGGCACTGTGAGACAGCAGTGTTAACCCGGGTCCCTGGCACTGTGGGACAGCAGTGTTAACCCGGGTCCCTGGCACTGTGAGGCAGCAGTGTTAACCCGGGTCCCTGGCGCTGTGAGACAGCAGTGTTAACCCCGGACCCTGGCTCTGTGAGGCAGCATTGTTATCCCGGGTCCCTGGCACTGTGAGACAGCAGTGTTAACCCGGGTCCCTGGCACTGTGAGGCAGCAGTGTTAACCCGGGTCCCTGGCGCTGTGGGACAGCAGTGCTAACCCGGGTCCCTGGCACTGTGAGACAGCAGTGTTAACCCAGGTCCCTGGCACTGTGGGACAGCAGTGTTAACACGGGTCCCTGGCACTGTGAGACAGCAGTGTTAACCTGGGTCCCTGGCTCTGCGAGACAGCAGTGTTAACCCGGGTCCCTGGCACTGCGGGACAGCAGTGTTAACCCGGGTCCCTGGCACTGTGAGGCAGCAGTGTTAACCCGGGTCCCTGGCACTGTGAGACAGCAGTGTTAACCCGGGTCCCTGGCACTGTGGGACAGCAGTGTTAACCCGGGTCCCTGGCACTGTGAGACAGCAGTGTTAACCCGGGTCCCTGGCACTGTGAGACAGCAGTGTTAACCCGGGTCCCTGGCACTGTGGGACAGCAGTGTTAACCCGGGTTCCTGGCACCGTGGGACAGCAGTGTTAACCCGGGTCCCTGGCACCGTGGGACAGCAGTGTTAACCCGGGTCCCTGGCACTGTGAGACAGCAGTGTTAACCCGGGTCCCTGGCACTGTGGGACAGCAGTGTTAACCCGGGTCCCTGGCACCGTGGGACAGCAGTGTTAACCCGGGTCCCTGGCACCGTGGGACAGCAGTGTTAACCCGGGTCCCTGGCACCGTGGGACAGCAGTGTTAACCCGGGGCCCTGGCACTGTGAGACAGCAGTGTTAACCCGGGTCCCTGGCACTGTGAGACAGCAGTGTTAACCCGGGTCCCTGGCACTGTGAGGCAGCAGTGTTAACCCGGGTCCCTGGCACTGTGGGACAGCAGTGTTAACCCGGGTCCCTGGCACTGTGAGTCAGCAGTGTTAACGCGGGTCCCTGGCACTGTGAGACAGCAGTGTTAACCCCGGTCCCTGGCACTGTGAGGCAGCAGTGTTAACCCGGGTCCCTGGCACCGTGGGACAGCAGTGTTAACCCGGGTCCCTGGCTCTGTGAGACAGCAGTGTTAACCCGGGTCCCTGGCACTGTGAGACAGCAGTGTTAACCCGGGTCCCTGGCACTGTGAGTCAGCAGTGTTAACCCGGGTCCCTGGCACCGTGGGACAGCAGTGTTAACCCGCGTCCCTGGCACTGTGAGACAGCATTGTTATCCCGGGTCCCTGGCACTGTGAGGCAGCAGTGTTAACCCGGGTCCCTGGCACCGTGGGACAGCAGTGTTAACCCGGGTCCCTGGCTCTGTGAGACAGCAGTGTTAACCCGGGTCCCTGGCACTGTGAGACAGCAGTGTTAACCCGGGTCCCTGGCACTGTGAGTCAGCAGTGTTAACCCGGGTCCCTGGCACCGTGGGACAGCAGTGTTAACCTGGGTCCCTGGCACTGTGAGACAGCAGTGTTAACCCGGGTCCCTGGCACCGTGAGACAGCAGTGTTAACCCGGGTCCCTGGCACCGTGGGACAGCAGTGTTAACCCAGGTCCCTGGCACTGTGAGACAGCAGTGTTAACCCAGGTCCCTGGCACCGTGAGGCAGCCGTGTTAACCCGGGTCCATGGCACTGTGAGGCAGCAGTGTTAACCCGGGTCCCTGGCACTGTGAGACAGCAGTGTTTACCCGGGTCCCTGGCACTGTGAGGCAGCAGTGTTAACCCGGATCCCTGGCACTGTGAGGCAGCAGTGTTAACTCGTGTCGCTGGCACTGTGAGACAGCAGTGTTAACCCGGGTCCCTGGCGCTGTAAGGCAGCAGTGTTAACCCGGGTCCCTGGCTCTGCGAGACAGCAGTGTTAACCCGGGTCCCTGGCACAGTGAGACAGCAGTGTTAACCCGGGTCCCTGGCACTGTGAGGCAGCAGTGTTAACCCGGGTCCCTGGCACTGTGAGGCAGCCGTGTTAACCCAGGTCCCTGGCACTGTGAGACAGCAGTGTTAACCCAGGTCCCTGGCACTGTGAGGCAGCCGTGTTAACCCGGGTCCATGGCACTGTGAGGCAGCAGTGTTAACCCGGGTCCCTGGCACTGTGAGACAGCAGTGTTAACCCGGGTCCCTGGCACTGTGAGGCAGCAGTGTTAACCCGGGTCCCTGGCACTGTGAGGCAGCAGTGTTAACTCGTGTCCCTGGCACTGTGAGACAGCAGTGTTAACCCGGGTCCCTGGCGCTGTGAGGCAGCAGTGTTAACCCGGGTCCCTGGCGCTGTGAGGCAGCAGCGTTAACCCGGGTCCCTGGCACCGTGGGACAGCAGTGTTAACCCGGGTCCCTGGCACTGTGAGACAGCATTGTTATCCCGGGTCCCTGGCACTGTGAGGCAGCAGTGTTAACCCGGGTCCCTGGCACCGTGGGACAGCAGTGTTAACCCGGGTCCCTGGCTCTGTGAGACAGCAGTGTTAACCCGGGTCCCTGGCACTGTGAGACAGCAGTGTTAACCCGGGTCCCTGGCACTGTGAGTCAGCAGTGTTAACCCGGGTCCCTGGCACCGTGGGACAGCAGTGTTAACCTGGGTCCCTGGCACTGTGAGACAGCAGTGTTAACCCGGGTCCCTGGCACCGTGAGACAGCAGTGTTAACCCGGGTCCCTGGCACCGTGGGACAGCAGTGTTAACCCAGGTCCCTGGCACTGTGAGACAGCAGTGTTAACCCAGGTCCCTGGCACCGTGAGGCAGCCGTGTTAACCCGGGTCCATGGCACTGTGAGGCAGCAGTGTTAACCCGGGTCCCTGGCACTGTGAGACAGCAGTGTTAACCCGGGTCCCTGGCACTGTGAGGCAGCAGTGTTAACCCGGGTCCCTGGCACTGTGAGGCAGCAGTGTTAACTCGTGTCCCTGGCACTGTGAGACAGCAGTGTTAACCCGGGTCCCTGGCGCTGTAAGGCAGCAGTGTTAACCCGGGTCCCTGGCGCTGTGAGGCAGCAGCGTTAACCCGGGTCCCTGGCACTGTGAGGCAGCAGTGTTAACTCGTGTCCCTGGCACTGTGAGGCAGCAGCGTTAACCCGGGTCCCTGGCACTGTGAGGCAGCAGTGTTAACCCGGGTCCCTGGCTCTGCGAGACAGCAGTGTTAACCCGGGTCCCTGGCACAGTGAGACAGCAGTGTTAACCCGGGTCCCTGGCACTGTGAGACAGCAGTGTTAACCCGGGTCCCTGGCACTGTGAGGCAGCCGTGTTAACCCAGGTCCCTGGCACTGTGAGACAGCAGTGTTAACCCAGGTCCCTGGCACTGTGAGGCAGCCGTGTTAACCCGGGTCCATGGCACTGTGAGGCAGCAGTGTTAACCCGGGTCCCTGGCACTGTGAGACAGCAGTGTTAACCCGGGTCCCTGGCACTGTGAGGCAGCAGTGTTAACCCGGGTCCCTGGCACTGTGAGGCAGCAGTGTTAACTCGTGTCCCTGGCACTGTGAGACAGCAGTGTTAACCCGGGTCCCTGGCGCTGTGAGGCAGCAGTGTTAACCCGGGTCCCTGGCGCTGTGAGGCAGCAGCGTTAACCCGGGTCCCTGGCACTGTGAGGCAGCAGTGTTAACCCGTGTCCCTGGCACTGTGAGGCAGCAGCGTTAACCCGGGTCCCTGGCACTGTGAGGCAGCAGTGTTAACCCGGGTCCCTGGCACTGTGAGACAGCAGTGTTAACCCGGGTCCCTGGCTCTGCGAGACAGCAGTGTTAACCCGGGTCCCTGGCACTGTGAGACAGCAGTGTTAACCCGGGCCCCTGGCACTGTGAGGCAGCAGTGTTAACCCAGGTCCCTGGCACTGTGAGACAGCATTGTTATCCCGGGTCTCTGGCACTGTGAGACAGCAGTGTTAACCCGGGCCCCTGGCACTGTGAGGCAGCAGTGTTAACCCGGGTCCCTGGCACTGTGAGACAGCATTGTTATCCCGGGTCCCTGGCACTGTGAGACAGCATTGTTATCCCCGGTCCCTGGCACTGTGAGACAGCATTGTTATCCCGGGTCCCTGGCACTGTGAGACAGCAGTGTTAACCCGGGTCCCTGGCACTGTGAGACAGCAGTGTTAACCCGGGTCCCTGGCACTGTGAGGCAGCATTGTTAACCCGGGTCCCTGGCACTGTGAGGCAGCAGTGTTAACGCGGGTCCCTGGCACTGTGAGACAGCATTGTTATCCCGGGTCCCTGGCACTGTGAGACAGCAGTGTTAACCCGGGTCCCTGGCACTGTGAGACAGCAGTGTTAACCCGGGTCCCTGGCACTGTGAGTCAGCAGTGTTAACCCGGGTCCCTGGCACTGTGAGACAGCATTGTTATCCCGGGTCCCTGGCACCGTGGGACAGCAGTGTTAACCCGGGTCCCTGGCTCTGTGAGACAGCAGTGTTAACCCGGGTCCCTGGCACTGTGAGACAGCAGTGTTAACCCGGGTCCCTGGCACTGTGAGTCAGCAGTGTTAACCCGGGTCCCTGGCTCTGTGAGACAGCAGTGTTAACCTGGGTCCCTGGCACTGTGAGACAGCAGTGTTAACCCGGGTCCCTGGCACCGTGGGACGGCAGTGTTAACCCGGGTCCCTGGCTCTGTGAGACAGCAGTGTTAACCCGGGTCCCTGGCTCTGTGAGACAGCAGTGTTAACCCGGGTCCCTGGCACAGTGAGACAGCAGTGTTAACCCGGGTCCCTGGCACAGTGAGACAGCAGTGTTAACCCGGGTCCCTGGCACAGTGAGACAGCAGTGTTAACCCGGGTCCCTGGCACTGTGAGACAGCAGTGTTAACCCGGGTCCCTGGCATTGTGAGACAACAGTGTTAACCCGGGTCGCTGGCACTGTGAGACAGCAGTGTTAACCCGGGTCCCTGGCACTGTGAGACAGCAGTGTTAACCCGGGTCCCTGGCACTGTGAGACAGCAGTGTTAACCCGGGTCCCTGGCACAGTGAGACAGCAGTGTTAACCCGGGTCCCTGGCACTGTGGGACAGCAGTGTTTACCCGGGTCCCTGGCACTGTGAGGCAGCAGTGTTAACCCGGATCCCTGGCACTGTGAGGCAGCAGTGTTAACTCGTGTCCCTGGCACTGTGAGACAGCAGTGTTAACCCGGGTCCCTGGCGCTGTAAGGCAGCAGTGTTAACCCGGGTCCCTGGCGCTGTGAGGCAGCAGCGTTAACCCGGGTCCCTGGCACTGTGAGGCAGCAGTGTTAACTCGTGTCCCTGGCACTGTGAGGCAGCAGCGTTAACCCGGGTCCCTGGCACTGTGAGGCAGCAGTGTTAACCCGGGTCCCTGGCTCTGCGAGACAGCAGTGTTAACCCGGGTCCCTGGCACAGTGAGACAGCAGTGTTAACCCGGGTCCCTGGCACTGTGAGGCAGCAGTGTTAACCCGGGTCCCTGGCACTGTGAGGCAGCCGTGTTAACCCAGGTCCCTGGCACTGTGAGACAGCAGTGTTAACCCAGGTCCCTGGCACTGTGAGGCAGCCGTGTTAACCCGGGTCCATGGCACTGTGAGGCAGCAGTGTTAACCCGGGTCCCTGGCACTGTGAGACAGCAGTGTTAACCCGGGTCCCTGGCACTGTGAGGCAGCAGTGTTAACCCGGGTCCCTGGCACTGTGAGGCAGCAGTGTTAACTCGTGTCCCTGGCACTGTGAGACAGCAGTGTTAACCCGGGTCCCTGGCGCTGTGAGGCAGCAGTGTTAACCCGGGTCCCTGGCGCTGTGAGGCAGCAGCGTTAACCCGGGTCCCTGGCACCGTGGGACAGCAGTGTTAACCCGGGTCCCTGGCACTGTGAGACAGCATTGTTATCCCGGGTCCCTGGCACTGTGAGGCAGCAGTGTTAACCCGGGTCCCTGGCACCGTGGGACAGCAGTGTTAACCCGGGTCCCTGGCTCTGTGAGACAGCAGTGTTAACCCGGGTCCCTGGCACTGTGAGACAGCAGTGTTAACCCGGGTCCCTGGCACTGTGAGTCAGCAGTGTTAACCCGGGTCCCTGGCACCGTGGGACAGCAGTGTTAACCTGGGTCCCTGGCACTGTGAGACAGCAGTGTTAACCCGGGTCCCTGGCACCGTGAGACAGCAGTGTTAACCCGGGTCCCTGGCACCGTGGGACAGCAGTGTTAACCCAGGTCCCTGGCACTGTGAGACAGCAGTGTTAACCCAGGTCCCTGGCACCGTGAGGCAGCCGTGTTAACCCGGGTCCATGGCACTGTGAGGCAGCAGTGTTAACCCGGGTCCCTGGCACTGTGAGACAGCAGTGTTAACCCGGGTCCCTGGCACTGTGAGGCAGCAGTGTTAACCCGGGTCCCTGGCACTGTGAGGCAGCAGTGTTAACTCGTGTCCCTGGCACTGTGAGACAGCAGTGTTAACCCGGGTCCCTGGCGCTGTAAGGCAGCAGTGTTAACCCGGGTCCCTGGCGCTGTGAGGCAGCAGCGTTAACCCGGGTCCCTGGCACTGTGAGGCAGCAGTGTTAACTCGTGTCCCTGGCACTGTGAGGCAGCAGCGTTAACCCGGGTCCCTGGCACTGTGAGGCAGCAGTGTTAACCCGGGTCCCTGGCTCTGCGAGACAGCAGTGTTAACCCGGGTCCCTGGCACAGTGAGACAGCAGTGTTAACCCGGGTCCCTGGCACTGTGAGGCAGCAGTGTTAACCCGGGTCCCTGGCACTGTGAGGCAGCCGTGTTAACCCAGGTCCCTGGCACTGTGAGACAGCAGTGTTAACCCAGGTCCCTGGCACCGTGAGGCAGCCGTGTTAACCCGGGTCCATGGCACTGTGAGGCAGCAGTGTTAACCCGGGTCCCTGGCACTGTGAGACAGCAGTGTTTACCCGGGTCCCTGGCACTGTGAGGCAGCAGTGTTAACCCGGATCCCTGGCACTGTGAGGCAGCAGTGTTAACTCGTGTCCCTGGCACTGTGAGACAGCAGTGTTAACCCGGGTCCCTGGCGCTGTAAGGCAGCAGTGTTAACCCGGGTCCCTGGCGCTGTGAGGCAGCAGCGTTAACCCGGGTCCCTGGCACTGTGAGGCAGCAGTGTTAACTCGTGTCCCTGGCACTGTGAGGCAGCAGCGTTAACCCGGGTCCCTGGCACTGTGAGGCAGCAGTGTTAACCCGGGTCCCTGGCTCTGCGAGACAGCAGTGTTAACCCGGGTCCCTGGCACAGTGAGACAGCAGTGTTAACCCGGGTCCCTGGCACTGTGAGGCAGCAGTGTTAACCCGGGTCCCTGGCACTGTGAGGCAGCCGTGTTAACCCAGGTCCCTGGCACTGTGAGACAGCAGTGTTAACCCGGGTCCCTGGCACTGTGAGGCAGCAGTGTTAACCCGGGTCCCTGGCACTGTGAGGCAGCAGTGTTAACTCGTGTCCCTGGCACTGTGGGACAGCAGTGTTAACCCGGGTCCCTGGCGCTGTGAGGCAGCAGTGTTAACCCGGGTCCCTGGCGCTGTGAGGCAGCAGCGTTAACCCGGGTCCCTGGCACCGTGGGACAGCAGTGTTAACCCGGGTCCCTGGCACTGTGAGACAGCATTGTTATCCCGGGTCCCTGGCACTGTGAGGCAGCAGTGTTAACCCGGGTCCCTGGCACCGTGGGACAGCAGTGTTAACCCGGGTCCCTGGCTCTGTGAGACAGCAGTGTTAACCCGGGTCCCTGGCACTGTGAGACAGCAGTGTTAACCCGGGTCCCTGGCACTGTGAGTCAGCAGTGTTAACCCGGGTCCCTGGCACCGTGGGACAGCAGTGTTAACCTGGGTCCCTGGCACTGTGAGACAGCAGTGTTAACCCGGGTCCCTGGCACCGTGAGACAGCAGTGTTAACCCGGGTCCCTGGCACCGTGGGACAGCAGTGTTAACCCAGGTCCCTGGCACTGTGAGACAGCAGTGTTAACCCAGGTCCCTGGCACCGTGAGGCAGCCGTGTTAACCCGGGTCCATGGCACTGTGAGGCAGCAGTGTTAACCCGGGTCTCTGGCACTGTGAGACAGCAGTGTTAACCCGGGTCCCTGGCACTGTGAGGCAGCAGTGTTAACCCGGGTCCCTGGCACTGTGAGGCAGCAGTGTTAACTCGTGTCCCTGGCACTGTGAGACAGCAGTGTTAACCCGGGTCCCTGGCGCTGTAAGGCAGCAGTGTTAACCCGGGTACCTGGCGCTGTGAGGCAGCAGCGTTAACCCGGGTCCCTGGCACTGTGAGGCAGCAGTGTTAACTCGTGTCCCTGGCACTGTGAGGCAGCAGCGTTAACCCGGGTCCCTGGCACTGTGAGGCAGCAGTGTTAACCCGGGTCCCTGGCTCTGCGAGACAGCAGTGTTAACCCGGGTCCCTGGCACAGTGAGACAGCAGTGTTAACCCGGGTCCCTGGCACTGTGAGACAGCAGTGTTAACCCGGCTCCCTGGCACTGTGAGGCAGCCGTGTTAACCCAGGTCCCTGGCACTGTGAGACAGCAGTGTTAACCCAGGTCCCTGGCACTGTGAGGCAGCCGTGTTAACCCGGGTCCATGGCACTGTGAGGCAGCAGTGTTAACCCGGGTCCCTGGCACTGTGAGACAGCAGTGTTAACCCGGGTCCCTGGCACTGTGAGGCAGCAGTGTTAACCCGTGTCCCTGGCACTGTGAGGCAGCAGTGTTAACTCGTGTCCCTGGCACTGTGAGACAGCAGTGTTAACCCGGGTCCCTGGCGCTGTGAGGCAGCAGTGTTAACCCGGGTCCCTGGCGCTGTGAGGCAGCAGCGTTAACCCGGGTCCCTGGCACTGTGAGGCAGCAGTGTTAACCCGTGTCCCTGGCACTGTGAGGCAGCAGCGTTAACCCGGGTCCCTGGCACTGTGAGGCAGCAGTGTTAACCCGGGTCCCTGGCACTGTGAGACAGCAGTGTTAACCCGGGTCCCTGGCTCTGCGAGACAGCAGTGTTAACCCGGGTCCCTGGCACTGTGAGACAGCAGTGTTAACCCGGGCCCCTGGCACTGTGAGGCAGCAGTGTTAACCCAGGTCCCTGGCACTGTGAGACAGCATTGTTATCCCTGGTCTCTGGCACTGTGAGACAGCAGTGTTAACCCGGGCCCCTGGCACTGTGAGGCAGCAGTGTTAACCCGGGTCCCTGGCACTGTGAGACAGCATTGTTATCCCGGGTCCCTGGCACTGTGAGACAGCATTGTTATCCCGGGTCCCTGGCACTGTGAGACAGCATTGTTATCCCGGGTCCCTGGCACTGTGAGACAGCAGTGTTAACCCGGGTCCCTGGCACTGTGAGACAGCAGTGTTAACCCGGGTCCCTGGCACTGTGAGGCAGCATTGTTAACCCGGGTCCCTGGCACTGTGAGGCAGCAGTGTTAACGCGGGTCCCTGGCACTGTGAGACAGCATTGTTATCCCGGGTCCCTGGCACTGTGAGACAGCAGTGTTAACCCGGGTCCCTGGCACTGTGAGACAGCAGTGTTAACCCGGGTCCCTGGCACTGTGAGTCAGCAGTGTTAACCCGGGTCCCTGGCACTGTGAGACAGCATTGTTATCCCGGGTCCCTGGCACCGTGGGACAGCAGTGTTAACCCGGGTCCCTGGCTCTGTGAGACAGCAGTGTTAACCCGGGTCCCTGGCACTGTGAGACAGCAGTGTTAACCCGGGTCCCTGGCACTGTGAGTCAGCAGTGTTAACCCGGGTCCCTGGCTCTGTGAGACAGCAGTGTTAACCTGGGTCCCTGGCACTGTGAGACAGCAGTGTTAACCCGGGTCCCTGGCACCGTGGGACGGCAGTGTTAACCCGGGTCCCTGGCTCTGTGAGACAGCAGTGTTAACCCGGGTCCCTGGCTCTGTGAGACAGCAGTGTTAACCCGGGTCCCTGGCACAGTGAGACAGCAGTGTTAACCCGGGTCCCTGGCACAGTGAGACAGCAGTGTTAACCCGGGTCCCTGGCACAGTGAGACAGCAGTGTTAACCCGGGTCCCTGGCACTGTGAGACAGCAGTGTTAACCCGGGTCCCTGGCATTGTGAGACAACAGTGTTAACCCGGGTCGCTGGCACTGTGAGACAGCAGTGTTAACCCGGGTCCCTGGCACTGTGAGACAGCAGTGTTAACCCGGGTCCCTGGCACTGTGAGACAGCAGTGTTAACCCGGGTCCCTGGCACAGTGAGACAGCAGTGTTAACCCGGGTCCCTGGCACTGTGGGACAGCAGTGTTAACCCGGGTCCCTGGCACTGTGAGGCAGCAGTGTTAACCCGGGTCCCTGGCACTGTGGGACAGCAGTGTTAACCCGGGTCCCTGGCACTGTGAGACAGCAGTGTTAACCCGCGTCCCTGGCACTGTGAGGCAGCAGTGTTAACCCGGGTCCCTGGCACTGTGGGACAGCAGTGTTAACACGCGTCCCTGGCACTGTGAGGCAGCAGTGTTAACCCGGGTCCCTGGCACTGTGAGGCAGCAGTGTTAACCCGGGTCCCAGGCACTGTGAGACAGCAGTGTTAACCCGGGTCCCTGGCACTGTGGGACAGCAGTGTTAACCGGGTCCCTGGCACTGTGAGGCAGCAGTGTTAACCCGGGTCCCTGGCGCTGTGAGACAGCAGTGTTAACCCCGGACCCTGGCTCTGTGAGGCAGCATTGTTATCCCGGGTCCCTGGCACTGTGAGACAGCAGTGTTAACCCGGGTCCCTGGCACTGTGAGGCAGCAGTGTTAACCCGGGTCCCTGGCGCTGTGGGACAGCAGTGTTAACCCGGGCCCCTGGCACTGTGAGGCAGCAGTGTTAACCCGGGCCCCTGGCACTGTGAGGCAGCAGTGCTAACCCGGGTCCCTGGCACTGTGGGACAGCAGTGTTAACCCAGATCCCTGGCACTGTGAGACAGCAGTGTTAACCCGGGCCCCTGGCACTGTGAGGCAGCAGTGCTAACCCGGGTCCCTGGCACTGTGGGACAGCAGTGTTAACCCAGGTCCCTGGCACTGTGAGACAGCAGTGTTAACCCGGGTCCCTGGCACTGTGAGACAGCAGTGTTAACCCGGGTCCCTGGCACTGTGAGACAGCAGTGTTAACCCGGGTCCCTGGCACTGTGAGACAGCAGTGTTAACCCGGGTCCCTGGCACTGTGGGACAGCAGTGTTAACCTGGGTCCCTGGCACTGTGGGTCAGCTGTGTTAACCCGGGTCCCTGGCACTGTGAGGCAGCAGTGTTAACCCGGGTCCCTGGCACTGTGAGACAGCAGTGTTAACCCGGGTCCCTGGCACTGTGAGACAGCAGTGTTAAACCGGGTCCCTGGCACTGTGGGACAGCAGTGTTAACCCAGGTCCCTGGCACTGTGAGACAGCAGTGTTAACCCGGGTCCCTGGCACTGTGAGACAGCAGTGTTAACCCGGGTCCCTGGCACTGTGAGACAGCAGTGTTAACCCGGGTCCCTGGCACTGTGAGACAGCAGTGTTAACCCGGGTCCCTGGCACTGTGGGACAGCAGTGTTAACCTGGGTCCCTGGCACTGTGGGTCAGCTGTGTTAACCCGGGTCCCTGGCACTGTGAGACAGCAGTGTTAACCCGGGTCCCTGGCACTGTGAGACAGCAGTGTTAACCCGGGTCCCTGGCACTGTGAGACAGCAGTGTTAACCCGGGTCCCTGGCACTGTGAGACAGTAGTGTTAACCCGGGTCCCTGGCACTGTGAGACAGCAGTGTTAACCCGGGTCCCTGGCACTGTGAGACAGCAGTGTGAACCCAGGTCCCTGGCGCTGTGAGACAGCAGTGTTAACCCGGGTCCCTGGCACTGTGAGACAGCAGTGTTAACCCGGGTCCCTGGCACTGTGAGACAGCAGTGTTAACCCGGGTCCCTGGCACTGTGAGACAGCAGTGTTAACCCGGGTCCCTGGCACTGTGAGATAGCAGTGTTAACCCGGGTCCCTGGCACTGTGAGACAGCAGTATGAACCCAGGTCCCTGGCGCTGTGAGACAGCAGCGTTAACCCGGGTCCCTGGCACCGTGGGACAGCAGTGTTAACCCGGGTCCCTGGCACTGTGAGACAGCAGTGTTAACCCGGGTCCCTGGCACTGTGAGACAGCAGTATGAACCCAGGTCCCTGGCGCTGTGAGACAGCAGCGTTAACCCGGGTCCCTGGCACTGTGAGACAGCAGTGTTAACCCGAGAACCTGGCACTGTGGGACAGCAGTGTTAACCCGGGTCCCTGGCACTGTGAGACAGCAGTGTTAACCCGGGTCCCTGGCACTGTGGGACAGCAGTGTTATCCCGGGTCCCTGGCACTGCCAGGCAGCAGTGTTAACCCGGGTCCCTGGCTCTGTGAGGCAGCAGTGTTAACCCGGGTCCCTGGCACTGTGAGACAGCAGTGTTAACCCGGGTCCCTGGCACTGTGAGACAGCAGTGTTAACCCGGGTCCCTGGCACTGTGAGACAGCAGTGTTAACCCGGGTCCCTGGCACTGTGACACAGCAGTGTTAACCCGGGTCCCTGGCACTGTGAGACAGCAGTGTTAACCCGGGTCCCTGGCACTGTGGGACAGCAGTGTTAACCCGGGTCCCTGGCACTGTGGGACAGCAGTGTTAACCCGGGTCCCTGGCACCGTGAGGCAGCAGTGTTAACCCGGGTCCCTGGCACCGTGGGACAGCTGTGTTAACCCGGGTCCCTGGCACTGTGAGACAGCAGTGTTAACCCGGGTCCCTGGCACTGTGGGACAGCAGTGTTAACCCGGGTCCCTGGCACTGTGAGACAGCAGTGTTTCCCCAGGTCCCTGGCACTGTGGGACAGCAGTGTTAACCCGGGTCCCTGGCACTGTGAGACAGCAGTGTTAACCCGGGTCCCTGGCACTGTGAGACAGCAGTGTTTCCCCAGGTCCCTGACACTGTGAGGCAGCAGTGTTAACCCGGGTCCCTGGCACTGTGGGACAGCAGTGTTAACCCGGGTCCCTGGCACTGTGGGACAGCAGTGTTAACCCGGGTCCCTGGCACCGTGAGGCAGCAGTGTTAACCCGGGTCCCTGGCACCGTGGGACAGCTGTGTTAACCCGGGTCCCTGGCACTGTGAGACAGCAGTGTTAACCCGGGTCCCTGGCACTGTGGGACAGCAGTGTTAACCCGGGTCCCTGGCACTGTGAGACAGCAGTGTTTCCCCAGGTCCCTGGCACTGTGGGACAGCAGTGTTAACCCGGGTCCCTGGCACTGTGAGACAGCAGTGCTAACCCGGGTCCCTGGCACTGTGAGACAGCAGTGTTAACCCGGGTCCCTGGCACTGTGAGGCAGCATTGTTATCCCGGGTCCCTGGCACTGTGAGACAGCAGTGTTAACCCGGGTCCCTGGCACTGTGAGACAGCAGTGTTAACCCGGGTCCCTGGCACTGTGAGACAGCAGTGTTAACCCGGGTCCCTGGCTCTGTGAGACAGCAGTGTTAACCCGGGTCCCTGGCGCTGTGAGACAGCAGTGTTTCCCCAGGTCCCTGGCACTGTGGGACAGCAGTGTTAACCCGGGTCCCTGGCACTGTGAGACAGCAGTGTTAACCCGGGTCCCTGGCTCTGTGAGACAGCAGTGTTTCCCCAGGTCCCTGGCACTGTGGGACAGCAGTGTTAACCCGGGTCCCTGGCACTGTGGGACAGCAGTGTTAACCCGGGTCCCTGGCTCTGTGAGACAGCAGTGTTTCCCCAGGTCCCTGGCACTGTGGGACAGCAGTGTTAACCCGGGTCCCTGGCACTGTGAGGCAGCAGCGTTAACCCGGGTCCCTGGCACTGTGAGACAGCAGTGTTTCCCCAGGTCCCTGGCACTGTGGGACAGCAGTGTTAACCCGGGTCCCTGGCACTGTGAGACAGCAGTGTTTCCCCAGGTCCCTGGCACTGTGGGACAGCAGTGTTAACCCGGGTCCCTGGCACTGTGAGACAGCAATGTTAACCCGGGTCCCTGACACTGTGAGACAGCAGTGTTAACCCGGGTCCCTGGCACTGTGGGACAGCAGTGTTAACCCGGGTCCCTGGCTCTGTGAGACAGCAGTGTTAACCCGGGTCCCTGGCACTGTGGGACAGCAGTGTTAACCCGGGTCCCTGGCGCTGTGAGACAGCAGTGTTAACCCGGGTCCCTGGCACTGTGGGACAGCAGTGTTAACCCGGGTCCCTGGCTCTGTGAGACAGCAGTGTTAACCCGGGTCCCTGACACTGTGAGGCAGCAGTGGTAACCCGGGTCCCCGGCACTGTGAGGCAGCAGTGTTAACCCGGGTCCCTGGCATTGTGAGACAGCAGTGTTAACCCGGGTCCCCGGCACTGTGAGGCAGCAGTGTTAACCACTGTCATTTGCAACAAAGCTCTGGAAGGTTACAGACAATCTACTGTTGATCTTCACTCTTAATGTTTCAGCCACAAGCCTCTGGCACTCAGTCCCCAGTTCACAGCCATTGTTTCTGAGCAGTGCGCTCCAGTGAAAGTGATTGTTGATGTCACCCCTGTCTCCAGGGGCAAAAATGTTTTATTGAACAATGGATCTGCAAACTATATTATCATAGATTATCATAGAATTTACAGTGCAGAAGGAGGCCATTCGGCCCATCGAGTCTGCACCGGCTCTTGGAAAGAGCACCCCACCCAAGGTCAACACCGCCACCCTATCCCCATAACCCAGTAACCCCACCCAACACTAAGGGCAATTTTGGACACTAAAGGCAATTTATCATTGGCCAATCCACCTAACCTGCACATCTTTGGACTGTGGGAGGAAACCGAAGCATCCGGAGGAAACCCACGCACACACGGGAGGATGTGCAGACTCCGCACAGACAGTGACCCAAGCTGGAATCGAACCTGGGACCCTGGAGCTGTGAAGCGATTTCAGTGATGTAACTGGAAACATCAACTTCCCGACTGTTTACTTACACTTTGTGAACGATTGTACAATATTTCAGATCTATTCCAAATCTGACATTCTTCATATTGTCAATTTAAGTATTTGGGGTTGAATGTAAACATAGAACATACCGAAACATAGAACATACAGTGCAGAAGGAGGCCATTCGGCCCATCGAGTCAGCACTAACCCACTTAAGCCCTCACTTCCACCCTATCCCCGTAACCCAATAACCCCTCCTAACATGTTTGGTCACTGAGGGCAATTTATCCCGGCCAATCCACCTAACCTGCACGTCTTTGCGCTGTGGGAGGAACCCGGAGCACCCGGAGGAAACCCACGCAGACACGGGGAGAAGGTGCAGACTCCGCACAGTGACCCAGCAGGGAATCGAACCTGGGACCCTGGCGCTGTGAAGCCACTTGTGCTACCGTGCTGCCCAAACAGGCTCCAAACATCTTGAATATTCTTCAGCAACATTATCAGATATCCATGGATGAATTTGATAGAAAGCGGTTCAATATTTAGGAATAACATTGCAACAAAGGCAGGATTAGGAATGAAGGATGGTTGGCATTTTCTCTGTTTGTGAATGCCACAGGCAGCAGAGTAGAACATGTTGAATATAAATTCTTTCAATATTAAACATTTGACTGAATGGAAAATCCTGAAACTGAGAGGTGGGCATGTTGGATTTTAAGCAGGAAAGATTTTTCAATTTGCTTTTGCAAGTTTTCTAATTCTTGAAAATAATTCTTCAAAGTGGGGTGAAGTGAATTTTAGAAGCAATCAGCCAGGATTATAAACTGAATATGACGGCTTATTGATTAGGTCGCTTACCATTCCAGTGTTGGCCCAGGCACTGATGCACTGCATCACCATGTCGAATATCCTGCCTACGGAAACGCCTGCAGGAGAGGAGTAGGCAAGAATATTTTAATATTCGAGAATGCACAATCCTCCAATAATATCCACAGGTAAATTATCTTCCATGTATTTTTTCAAAACGAGTTTCTGAAGCCAATGTGTGCAGATATAATTGTTATCCATACTCTCCGTGCGATTGACATCCCGTGGGTGGGATTCTCCGTCGACGGGCTCCTCCGCTTCGCTGGCAGTGCACTCACGCCCACGGATTTCCTGATGGGGTGGGGCTGCCCTCAAGGGAAACCCCATTGGCCGGCTGCTGGGACACAGTCCTGACGCACCAGACAACGGGTGCGTCAGGACGGAGAATCCCGCTCCTTATATTGGAGGAGTGAGCAGTTTGCTATTAATTTAACAAGTTGGTCTTATTTGATGTCACTATAAAGGGTCCACATTTCAGTCAAATATGTCAATTAGAGCCCAACATGTTTGAACTAAATGTATAAATGATAACAAGAACAGAGGATGCTGGAAAAGCTCAAGGGGAGAAACAGAATTAATGTTCTGAGTCCTTTGGCTCTTTGTCAGAACTGAAGGGAGGGAGAATGTGTTAGAGTTTAAAGTGTATCTGTGAGCAACAAAAGGCAGCAACTTTAAGAATAAAAGATAGATGGTCTAATGGGGGAGAGGAGGAGGGTTTGCATTGAGACAATACATGTGGAATTGTAGTACCGTCAATATGACGCGAGGCAGGTTGAGGTAATGTCAATTGAAGGCTTTATTAAGCAACACTTTATCCCCAGCAGCGTGGTTACAGAATGCCACTGCTGAGGGAAATGGAGGGAAAAGCTGGGTTCTTATACTGGCATTTCTGGGTGGAGTCCAGTAGGTGGCAGATCCTATTAGGACCTGGCATCCCTCCACCAATAGCCTGTCAACACGTGGTGTACCGTATTACCCCTAATACATACCACCACATTCACCCCTTGTTGAAAAAGAACCCGGCGGGATGGTGGTTCGCATGGTGGTAGTGGTTTACAGAGTCAATACTGTGCCGTAACTTTGAACAAAACACAAAATTATCGCTTCAACTGGGCCAACGGGCCAAACAGGGTCGGCATGATGCCATAACTATAACAAGACATAATAACTGAAAACGTTGAGAGTTAAAGTGATTCGATGAGCCGGATGGGCGTCCTTTCCGATCGTCTCGGGCGTGGTGGTGATGGCGCTGGCTCGAGTCCCGTCGACTCTGGGAGCGTAGCGCTGTCCCCTGTGTCCTTACTCCTGGGCGGGTCTGGGAGGAGAACCGAACCCCCCGGGAAGGGGGTGGCTGCGGGATGAACCGGCGGGAGTGAGGAGGTGGTGATTGGCGTTGGGGGTGTGTGGGTAGCTCCGGCGGGCACCAGATCTCGCAGGGAGACCGTGTCCTGTCGGCCATCGGGGTACTCCACATAGGCGTATTGCGGGTTGGCGTGAAGGAGATGCACCCGTTCCACCAACGGATCTGACTTGTGCGCCCGCACACGTTTCCGGAGCAGAATGGGTCCCGGAGCTGCTAGCCAGGTCGGAAGTGGCGTTCCAGAGGAGGACTTCCTAGGAAAGAGGAGGAGGCGCTCGTGAGGCGTTTGATTCGCGGTGGTGCACAGCAGGGACCGGATAGAGTGAACGGCATCCGGGAGTACTTCCTGCCAGCGGGAAATTGGGAGACTTCTAGACCGGAGGGCCAGCAGGACGGCCTTCCAGACCGTTCCATTCTCCCTTTCTACCTACCCGTTCCCCCGGGGGTTGTAACTGGTCGTCCTGCTCGAGGCTATGCCCTTGCTGAGCAGGAATTGATGCAGTTCGTCACTCATAAAGGAGGACCCCCTGTCGCTATGGATATAGTCGGGGAAACCGAACAGTGTAAAAATGGTACCGAGGGCTTTAATGACCGTGGACGCTGTCATGTCGGGGCAGGGAATGACGAAAGGGAAACGGGAGTATTCGTCAATGACGTTCAGGAAGTACGCGTTGCGATCGGTGGAGGGGAGGGGGCCTTTGAAATCCAAACTGAGGCGTTCAAAGGGTCAAGAGGCCTTAACCAGGTGCGCTCTATCTGGCCTGAAAAAGTGCGGTTTGCACTCAGCGCAGATCTGGCAGTTTCTGGTGACTGTTCGGACGTCCTCGACGGAGTAAGGGAGGTTGCGGGCCTTAAGGAAGTGGTAGAAACGAGTGACCCCTGGATGGCAGAGGTCCTCGTGGAGGGCTTGTAGACGGTCCACTTGTAAATTGGCACATGTGCCGCGAGATAGGGCATCGGATGGCTCGTTCAGCTTTCCGGGACGGTACAAGATCTCATAATTGAAGGTGGAGAGTTCGATCCTCCACCGCAAGATCTTGTCGTTCTTGATTTTGCCCCGCTGTGCATTATCGAACATGAAGGCAACCGACCGTTGGTCAGTGAGGGGAGTGAATCTCCTACCAGCCAGGTAATGCCTCCAGTGTTGCACAGCTTCCACTATTGCTTGTGCCTCCTTTTCCACTGAGGAGTGGCGGATTTCTGAAGCGTGGAGGGTTCGGGAGAAGAAGGCCACGGGTCTGCCCGCTTGGTTGAGGGTGGCCGCCAGAGCTACATCCGATGCGTCGCTCTCGACCTGGAAGGGGAGGGACTCGTCGATGGCGCGCATCGTGGCCTTTGCGATATCCGCTTTGATGCGGCTAAAGGCCTGGCATGCCTCTGTCGACAGGGGAAAAGTAGTGGACTGGATTAACGCACGGGCCTTGTCGGCGTACTGGGGGACCCACTGGGCGTAATAAGAAAAGAAGCCCAGGCAACATTTCAGGGCTTTGGCACAGTGGGGGAGAGGGAACTCCATGAGGGGGCGCATGCGTTCAGGGTCGGGGCCTATCACTCCATTACGCACTACGTAGCCCAGGATGGTTAGACGATCGGTGCGGAACACGCATTTTTCTTTGTTGTAAGTGAGGTTCAGGGCGTGAGCGGTCTGGAGGAATTTTTGGAGGTTGGCGTTGTGGTCCTGCTGGTCATGGCCGCAGATGGTGACGTTGTCGAGATACGGGAACGTGGCCCGTAAACCGTGCTGGTCAACCATTCGGTCCATCTCTCGTTGGAAGACCGAGACTCCGTTCGTGACGCCGAATGGAACCCTTACAAAGTGGTATAACCGCCCGTCTGCTTCGAAGGCAGTATAGTTGCGGTCACCGGGACGGATGGGGAGCTGGTGGTAGGCGGACTTGAGGTCCACGGTGGAAAAGACCTTGTACTGTGCAATCCGATTGACCATGTCGGATATGCGGGGGAGAGGGTACGCATCTAGCTGAGTGTACCTGTTGATGGTCTGACTATAGTCGATGACCATCCTCTGTTTCTCCCCGGTCTTAACAACTACCACCTGGGCTCTCCAGGGACTATTGCTAGCCTGGATGATGGCTTCCTTCAGCAGCCTCTGGACTTCGGACCGGATAAATGCTCGGTCCTGGGCGCTGTACCGTCTGCTCCTTGTGGCGACGGGTTTGCAATCCGGGGTGAGGTTCGCAAGCAAGGAACGCGGTTCAACCTTGAGGTTCGCGAGGCCGCAGACAGTCAGTGGGGGTATAGGGCCGCCAAATTTAAATGTTAAACTCTGGAGGTTGCATTGGAAGTCCATCCCTAGGAGTGTGGGCGCACAGAGATGGGGGAGGACATACAGCCGGTAATTTTGGAACTCCCTCCCCTGCACCGTTAGGTTAGCGATGCAGAACCCCATGATCTGAACGGACTGGGATCCCGCCGCCAGGAACATTTTCTGGGTGCTTGGCCGAATTACGAGGGAACAGCGCCTTACCGTGTCCGGATGAATGAAGCTCTCCGTGCTCCCAGAGTCGATAAGATACGGCGTCTCGTAGCCATTCACTAGGACTGTAGTGGTTGCAGCCTGGAGCGTCCGGGGTCGCGACTGGTCGAGGGTCGTCGAAGCCAGACGTGGTTGTTGAAGTTGAGCATCGTAATCAGGCAGTATGTGGCCGTCTGTGTTGGGGTCCTTCAGCCAAGATGGCGGCGTCCACGGATCGAGCGCGGTCGGGGGTGGACAAAATGGCGGCGCCCATCTCTCCCTTGTGGCGTCCGGGGTCCAAAATGGCGGCGGCCGTTGGTCGCACGTGGATCGCTGGGGGGGCTGGGCCTGTGGTCCTGTTTCTTCCCCGGAGATAGCGGCGACCCCGCGGGACTTGCACACCATCACGTAGTGGCCCTTCTTCCCGCAGCTTTTGCAGGTAGCCGCGCGGGCCGGGCAGCGCTGCCGAGGGTGTTTCGGCTGGCCGCAAAAATAGCAGCGGGGCCCCTCCCGATTGGTCTGGTGTTTTGGCCGCGCAGGTTTGCGGGGTGGGGGGGGTGTCGGAGAGTCGACCGCAGCGGGGGTCCACGGAGCCCAAGGGGCTGTAGTGCGGTCGGGGGCGTAGGCGCGGGCGTTACGCGAGGCCACATCGAGGGATGCCGCCAGGGCCCGAGCTTCTGTAAGTCCCAGAGATTCTTTCTCCAGAAGCCTCTGGCGGATCTGGGAAGAGGCCAAACCTGCCACATACGCATCGCGGACCAGGAGCTCTGTGTGTTCACTCGCTGTTACCGCCGGGCAGTTGCAGTTTCGGCCCAGGATCTGCAGGGCGTTATAAAACTCGTCCAGCGATTCCCCCGGAAATTGCCGTCATGTGGCGAGCTGGTAGCGAGCAAAAACCTGGTTGGCGGGCCGGATGTAGATATCCGTCAGCGCGGCGATGGCACCGGTGAAACCGTCCTCGTCCTCGATAAGGGAGTAGACGTCAGGACTCACCCTGGAATAGAGGACCTGCATCTTTTGTTCGTCTGTCGGTATGCCGGGGGCCGTTCGGAGGTAGCCCTCAAAGCATGCCAGGCAGTGCTTGAAGATAGAGGCCGAGTTAGCTGCTTGGGGTGCGATGCGCAGACACTCCGGGGTGATTCGGAGCTCCATGTTCCCACGTCGTTTTCTTCAATTTAAATTCTGCTTAATAAATTGTAGTACCGTCAATATGACGCGAGGCAGGTTGAGGTAATGTCAATTGAAGGCTTTATTAAGCAGAACTTTATCCCCAGCAGCGTGGTTACAGAATGCAGCTGCTGAGGGAAATGGAGGGAAAAGCTGGGTTCTTATACCGGCATTTCTGGGTGGAGTCCAGTAGGTGGCAGATCCTATCAGGACCTGGCATCCCTCCACCAATAGCCTGTCGGCACGTGGTGTACCGTATTACCCCTAATACATACCACCACAGGAATATTTTATAAAAACTTGCTTAAGGTGGAGGAAAAAGGTCACAATCTAAAACTGCCAAACGGAGTGCCGAGGGCTGCAAAGCGTTTACTCTCAAAGAACAAAGATCACAGAACAAAGAAAAGTGCCAAGATGCCCGGATGCCAGAGGGAGTGGCTGGGTGCTACCCTGTCTTGACCTGAGTACCAGGGGGTCTCCAGTGGGCTGCGAGACCACCCAGGTACCGTAATGACTGACGTGGACCAGTCCTATCCTGCGCCCTGGTGAGGTATCCCAGTCGGTCAGTCCTGTGTGTCGGGAGAATCCGCTGTCAGCGTATTTGAGTGAGCCGTATGGCTCATTTAAATATACTGATCTGGTTCACGCAGTCTCGCGAGATTCCGCTGAATTTCGGGAGACGTTTTGAGCATTGCGAATCTTGCGAGAGGTGCACACAGAGACCGCGCACACAGAGACCGCGCACACAGAGACCGCGCACACAGAGAATGTGCGCACACAGAGACCGCGCACACAGAGACCGCGCACACAGAGAATGTGCGCACACAGAGAATGTGCGCACACAGAGACCGCGCACACAGAGAATGTGCGCACACAGAGACCGCGCACACAGAGAATGTGCGCACACAGAGACCGCGCACACAGAGAATGTGCGCACACAGAGACCGCGCACACAGAGAATGTGCGCACAGAGACCGCGCACACAGATACCGTTCACACAGAGAATGTGCGCACACAGAGACCGCGCACACAGAGAATGTGCGCACACAGATACCGTGCACACAGAGAATGTGCGCACAGAGACCGCGCACACAGATACCGTGCACACAGAGAATGTGCGCACACAGAGACCGCGCACACAGAGAATGTGCGCACACAGAGAATGTGCGCACACAGAGAATGTGCGCACACAGAGAATGTGCGTACACAGAGACCGCGCGCACACAGAGACTGCGCACACAGTGACCGCGCACACAGATACCGCGCACACAGAGATGTGCACACACAGAGACCGCGCACATAGAGAATGTGTGCACACAGAGAATGTGCGCACACAGAGACCGCGCACACAGATACCACGCGCACAGAGAATGTGCGCACACAGAGACCACACACACAGATACCGCGCACACAGAGAATGTGCGCACACAGAGACCGCGCACACAGAGAATGTGCGCACACAGAGACCGCAGACACAGAGGCCGCGCACACAGTGACCGCGCACACAGATACCGCGCACACAGAGAATGTGCGCACAGAGACCGCGCACACAGAGACCGCGCACACAGATACCGCGCACACAGAGAATGTGCGCACACAGAGACCGCGCACACAGAGAATGTGCGCACACAGAGAATGTGCACACACAGAGAATGTGCGCACACAGAGACCGCGCACACAGAGAATGTGCGCAAACAGAGAATGTGCGCACACAGAGACCGCGCACACAGATACCACGCACACAGAGAATGTGCGCACACAGAGACCGCGCACACAGAGACCGCGCACACAGTGACCGCGCACACAGAGACCGTGCACACACAGAGACCGCTCACACAGAGACCGCGCACACAGAGACCGCGCACACAGAGACCGCGCACACAGTGACCGCGCACACAGAGACCGTGCACACACAGACCGTGCACAGAGACCGCGGACACTCAAATCACGCACACAGAGACCGCAGACACAGAGACCGTGCACACAGATACCGCGCACACAGAGAATGTGCGCACACAGAGACCGCGCACACAGAGACCGTGCACACAGAGACCGCGCACACAGAGACCGTGCACACAGAGACTGTGCACACAGAGACCGCGGACACTCAAATCACGCACACAGAGACCGCGCACACAGAGACCGCAGACACAGACCGCGCACAGAATGACCGCGCACACAGACCACGCACACACAGACCACGCACACAGAGCACGCACACAGTGACCACACACACAGACCGCGCACACAGACAACACACAGACCACACACAGACCACCTTGCTTATTTGCGAACCTCACCCCGGACTGCAGCTCGTCACCACCAGGAACAGACGGTACAGTACCCAGGACAGGACCGTCATCAGGTCGGAGGTCCAACGGCTTCTGCGGGAAGGCATCATTGAGGCCAGCAACAGCCCCTGGAGAGCTCAAGTGGTGGTAGTAAAGACTGGGGAGAAGCACAGGATGGTCATTGACTACAGTCAGACCATCCATCGGTACACGCAGCTCGACGCGTACCCCCTCCCACACATATCTGACATGGTCAATCAGATTGCACAAAATCGGGTCTTTTCCACAGTGGACCTGAAGTCCGCCTACCACCAGCTCCCCATCCGCCCGGAGGACCGCCAATACACTGCGTTCGAAGCAGATGGCCGCCTCTATCACTTCCTTAGGGTTCCCTTTGGCGTCACTAATGGGGTCTTGATCTTCCAACGTGAGATGGACCGAATGGTTGACCGGTACGGACTGCGGGCCACCTTCCCGTACCTAGACAACGTCACCATCTGCGGCCACAATCAGCAGGACCACGTCGCAAACCTCATAAAATTTCTCCAGACCGCCAAACTTCTTAATCTCACATACAATAAGGAGAAGTACGTGTTCCGCACCAACCGCTTACCCATCCTTGGCTATGTCGTGGAAAATGGAATTCTAGGGCCCGACCCCGACCGCATGCGCCCCTTCATGGAACTCCCCCTCCCCCACTGCCCCAAGGCCCTGAAACGATGCCTTGGGTTTTTCTCGTATTACGCCCAGTGGGTCCCTAACTATGCGGACAAGGCCCGCCCACTCATTCAGTCCACAGTTTTTCCCCTGACGGCTGAGCCCGCCAGGCCTTCAACCGTATCAAGGCTGACATTGCCAAGGCCACGATGCACGCAGTCGACGAGTCCTTCCCCTTTCAGGTTGAGAGCGATTTGTCGGACGTAGCCCTGGCCGCCACCCTCAACCAGGCAGGCAGGCCTGTGGCCTTGTTTTCCCGCACCCTCCATGCCTCTGAAATTTGGCACTCCTCTGTCGAAAAGGAGGCCCAAGCCATTGTGGAAGCTGTGCGGCATTGGAGGCATTACCTGGCCAGCAGGAGATTCACTCTCCTCACTGACCAACAGTCGGTAGCTTTCATGCTCAACAACACACGGCGGGGCAAGATCAAAAACGATAAGATCTTGAGGTGGAGGGTCGAGCTCTCCACCTATAATTACGAGATTTTGTATCGCCCCGGGAAGCTCAACGAGCCCCCTGATGCCATACCCCGCGGTACATGTACTAGCACACAAGTGGACCGACTCCGGGCTCTCCACAATGGCCTCTGCCACCCGGGGGTCACCCGGTTCTTCCATTCCACCAAGGCCTGCAACCTGCCCTACTCCATTGAGGAGGTCAGGACTGTCACCAGAGACTGCCAAGTCTGCGCAGAGTGCAAGCCGCACTTCTACTGGCCAGATCGAGCGCACCTGGTGAAGGCCTCCCGCCCCTTTGACTGCCTCAGCATGGACTTCAAAAGGCCCCTCCCTTCCACCGACCGAAATACGTACTTCCTGAACGTGGTCGATGAGTACTCCCAGTTCCCTTTCACTATCCCGTGCCCCGATATGACTTCTGCCACGGTCATTAAAGCCCTCCACAGCATCTTCACCCTGTTTGGTTTCCCCACCTACATCCACAGCGATCGGGGATCCTCTATTATGAGCGATGAGCTGCGTCAGTACCTGCTCAGTAAGGGCATCGCCTCGAGCAGGACAACCAGATGCAACCCAGGGGGAAACGGGCAGGTGGAGAGAAGAACGGGACGGTCTGGAAGGCCGTCCAGCTGGCCCTACGGTCTAAAAATTCCCGGTCTCCCGCTAGCAGGAGGTCCTCCCCGACGCGCCCCACTCCACCTGATCGCTCCTCTGCAGCGTGACTAACGAAACCCCCCATGAATGTCTCTTTGCCTTCCCCAGGAAGTCCACCTCCGGGGTCTCGCTCCCAACATGGCTGACAGTTCCTGGACCCGTCCTCCTTCACAAGCATGTGCGGACCCATAAGTTGGACCCCTTGGTTGAAAGGGTCCACCTCCTACACGCGAACCCGCAGTACGATTACGTGGCGCACCCCGACGGGCGCCAGGACACAGTCTCTCTCCGGGACCTGGCACCCGCTGTATCCCCACCCACGGCCCCCACCCAACACCACCCCCTCCGGTTGCGTCATTCACCCCTGCGCCACTCCCCCTAGTGAACCCCACCGCAGCCCCCGCCACAGGAGGATCCGTCCTCCCACTGGTTCCACTCAGGGGCGACGAAGACGAGGACAACACACTCCCGGAGTCACAGGTGACCAAGTCAGCGCCCACATCACCACCAGGACTGAGGCGATCACAGAGGAGGGTCAAGGCCCCCAACAGACTGAACTTGTAAATTTTTTTCCACCACCCCCTCCGGACTCTTTTTTTTAACAGTGGGTGAATGTGGTAGTCACCACTAGCTGTATTATATGTATTACGGTAAGACACATATAGTAGAGGTACAAGGGTAAATCCCTGCCTGCTGGCTCCGCCCAGTAGGCGGAGTATAAATGTGTGTGCTCGCCGTGCTGCAGCCATTCTGGTTCCAGCTGCAGGAGGCACAACATCTTTGCTCAATAAAGCCTCGATTATTCCACTACTCGTGTCTTTGAGGGAATTGATAGTGCATCACCAATCTTTTGGGGTTAGTAAGCTCAATTGGCTGAGTGGCTGGTTCGTGTTGCGTGTAGCGCGGGTTCAATTCCCCGTACCGGCTGAGGTTATTCATGAAGGCCCCGCCTTCTCAACCGTGCCCCTCGCCTGAGGTGTGGTGACCCTCGTGTTAAAGCCCCACCAATCAGCTCTCCCCCTCAAAGGGAGCCTCTGGTCACCTGGGACTGTGGCAAAATTTACATTACAATATCTAAAGGGTAATAGGTTGCCTGAAATTATTTTCCCCCATTATTTACAATTAGAAACTAAAACACATGAACTAAATATTTGCAGCATCACACATTCCAAATGCATTGTGACCATTTCCTTGATAAAAGATTGCAGTGTTTCCCGATGACTGATGTCAGGCTCACTGGTTCACTGGTTCCTCACCATCATCTCTCGAAGAGCAGTTTCACATTTGCCCAATTTACTGCCATCTCGGACCATTCCTAAGTCGAAGGCATTTTGGAAAATAATAGCCAGTGCATCAACAGTCTCTGCAGCTGCTCTTTTAGAATCAGAGGGTGTATCCAATTATAAGTCAACTCACTCACTACTTTTAGCAAGCATGTGATGACAAGCTCCGAAGATGCTGTTGGTGCAGCCAAAAGGAATCAGTGCGGAGGCTGAGTTCACCAAGGGAAAGGACTAACATTGCCACCTTCGGCTCAGCCACTGTTACTGCAGCCAGACACCAATTATATGATTCAAATGTGTTGTTCACTCAAACCTATTTATTGCCAAAGTGCGTCTTTAATATATTTTGAAGATTGCAAATTGTTTCTCAGAGTTCAGAAGCTGTGCACTTCTCTCTCATTAAATAAAACTTCATCCAGACAAAATTGAACAGTGTGGAAAAATATGTTTAGTTATAATTACACTTCTTTCACAAACAGGTTTCCTGATACTTCCGGTATATGGAGCGTTTGGTTTCATATTTCTAAAAAGTAATGAGCATAATGAGGGGGTGTTTACTGTCTGAACAATGGGTATAGTGAGGGAGTGTTTACTCTGAACAATTAGTATAGTGAGGGAGTGTTTACTCTGAACAATGAGTATAGTGAGGGAGTGTTTACTCTGAACAATGAGTATAGTGAGGGAGTGTTTACTCTGAACAATGAGTATAGTGAGGGGGTGTTTACTCTGAACAATGAGTATAGTGAGGGAGTGTTTACTGTCTGAACAATGAGTATAGTGAGGGAGTGTTTACTGTCTGAACAATGAGTATAGTGAGGGAGTGTTTACTCTGAACAATGAGTATAGTGAGGGAGTGTTTACTGTCTGAACAATGAGTATAGTGAGGGAGTGTTTACTCTGAACAATGAGTATAGTGAAAGAGTGTTTACTCTGAACAATGAGTATAGTGAGGGAGTGTTTACTCTGAACAATGAGTATAGTGAGGGAGTGTTTACTCTGAACAATGAGTATAGTGAGGGAGTGTTTACTCTGAACAATGAGTATAGTGAGGGAGTGTTTACTGTCTGAACAATGAGTATAGTGAGGGAGTGTTTACTGTCTGAACAATGAGTATAGTGAGGGAGTGTTTACTCTGAACAATGAGTATAGTGAAAGAGTGTTTACTCTGAACAATGAGTATAGTGAGGGAGTGTTTACTCTGAACAATGAGTATAGTGAGGGGGTGTTTACTCTGAACAATGAGTATAGTGAGGGAGTGTTTACTCTGAACAATGAGTATAGTGAGGGAGTGTTTACTCTGAACAATGAGTATAGTGAGGGGGTGTTTACTGTCTGAACAATGAGTATAGTGAGGGAGTGTTTACTCTGAACAATGAGTATAGTGAGGGAGTGTTTACTCTGAACAATGAGTATAGTGAGGGGGTGTTTACTGTCTGAACAATGAGTATAGTGAGGGAGTGTTTACTCTGAACAATGAGTATAGTGAGGGAGTGTTTACTCTGAACAATGAGTATAGTGAGGGAGTGTTTACTCTGAACAATGAGTATAGTGATGGATTGTTTACTGTTTGAACAATGAGTATAGTGAGGAAGTGTTTACTCTGAACAATGAGTATAGTGAGGGAGTGTTTACTGTCTGAACAATGAGTATAGTGAGGGGGTGTTTACTCTGAACAATGAGTATAGTGAGGGATTGTTTACTGTTTGAACAATGAGTATAGTGAGGAAGTGTTTACTCTGAACAATGAGTATAGTGAGGGAGTGTTTACTCTGAACAATGAGTATAGTGAGGGGGTGTTTACTCTGAACAATGAGTATAGTGAGGGAGTGTTTACTGTCTGAACAATGAGTATAGTGAGGGGGTGTTTACTCTGAACAATGAGTATAGTGAGGGAGTGTTTACTGTCTGAACAATGAGTATAGTGAGGGAGTGTTTACTGTCTGAACAATGAGTATAGTGAGGGAGTGTTTACTCTGAACAATGAGTATAGTGAGGGAGTGTTTACTCTGAACAATGAGTATAGTGAGGGAGTGTTTACTGTCTGAACAATGAGTATAGTGAGGGAGTGTTTACTCTGAACAATGAGTATAGTGAGGGGGTGTTTACTCTGAACAATGAGTATAGTGAGGGTGTGTTTACTGTCTGAACAATGAGTATAGTGAGGGAGTGTTTACTGTCTGAACAATGAGTATAGTGAGGGAGTGTTTACTGTCTGAACAATGAGTATAGTGAGGGAGTGTTTACTGTCTGAACAATGAGTATAGTGAGGGAGTGTTTACTGTCTGAACAATGAGTATAGTGAGGGTGTGTTTACTGTCTGAACAATGAGTATAGTGAGGGAGTGTTTACTGTCTGAACAATGAGTATAGTGAGGGAGTGTTTACTCTGAACAATGAGTATAGTGAGGGAGTGTTTACTCTGAACAATGAGTATAGTGAGGGGGTGTTTACTCTGAACAATGAGTATAGTGAGGGAGTGTTTACTCTGAACAATGAGTATAGTGAGGGAGTGTTTACTCTGAACAATGAGTATAGTGAGGGGGTGTTTACTCTGAACAATGAGTATAGTGAGGGAGTGTTTACTGTCTGAACAATGAGTATAGTGAGGGGGTGTTTACTCTGAACAATGAGTATAGTGAGGGTGTGTTTACTGTCTGAACAATGAGTATAGTGAGGGGGTGTTTACTCTGAACAATGAGTATAGTGAGGGAGTGTTTACTGTCTGAACAATGAGTATAGTGAGGGAGTGTTTACTCTGAACAATGAGTATAGTGAGGGGGTGTTTACTCTGAACAATGAGTATAGTGAGGGAGTGTTTACTCTGAACAATGAGTATAGTGAGGGAGTGTTTACTCTGAACAATGAGTATAGTGAGGGAGTGTTTACTCTGAACAATGAGTATAGTGAGGGAGTGTTTACTCTGAACAATGAGTATAGTGAGGGAGTGTTTACTGTCTGAACAATGAGTATAGTGAGGGAGTGTTTACTCTGAACAATGAGTATAGTGAGGGAGTGTTTACTGTCTGAACAATGAGTATAGTGAGGGAGTGTTTACTCTGAACAATGAGTATAGTGAGGGGGTGTTTACTCTGAACAATGAGTATAGTGAGGGAGTGTTTACTGTCTGAACAATGAGTATAGTGAGGGAGTGTTTACTCTGAACAATGAGTATAGTGAGGGGGTGTTTACTCTGAACAATGAGTATAGTGAGGGAGTGTTTACTGTCTGAACAATGAGTATAGTGAGGGAGTGTTTACTCTGAACAATGAGTATAGTGAGGGGGTGTTTACTCTGAACAATGAGTATAGTGAGGGAGTGTTTACTGTCTGAACAATGAGTATAGTGAGGGAGTGTTTACTCTGAACAATGAGTATAGTGAGGGAGAGTTTATTCTGAACAATGAGTATAGTGAGGGAGTGTTTACTCTGAACAATGAGTATAGTGAGGGAGTGTTTACTCTGAACAATGAGTATAGTGAGGGAGTGTTTACTCTGAACAATGAGTATAGTGAGGGAGTGTTTACTGTCTGAACAATGAGTATAGTGAGGGAGTGTTTACTCTGAACAATGAGTATAGTGAGGGAGTGTTTACTCTGAACAATGAGTATAGTGAGGGAGTGTTTACTGTCTGAACAATGAGAATAGTGAGGGAGTGTTTACTCTGAACAATGAGTATAGTGAGGGGGTGTTTACTCTGAACAATGAGTATAGTGAAGGATTGTTTACTCTGAACAATGAGTATAGTGAGGGAGTGTTTACTCTGAACAATGAGTATAGTGAGGGAGTGTTTACTCTGAACAATGAGTATAGTGAGGGAGTGTTTACTCTGAACAATGAGTATAGTGAGGGTGTGTTTACTCTGAACAATGAGTATAGTGAGGGTGTGTTTACTGTCTGAACAATGAGTATAGTGAGGGAGTGTTTACTCTGAACAATGAGTATAGTGAGGGAGTGTTTACTGTCTGAACAATGAGTATAGTGAGGGAGTGTTTACTCTGAACAATGAGTATAGTGAGGGGGTGTTTACTCTGAACAATGAGTATAGTGAGGGAGTGTTTACTGTCTGAACAATGAGTATAGTGAGGGAGTGTTTACTCTGAACAATGAGTATAGTGAGGGGGTGTTTACTATGAACAATGAGTATAGTGAGGGAGTGTTTACTGTCTGAACAATGAGTATAGTGAGGGAGTGTTTACTCTGAACAATGAGTATAGTGAGGGAGAGTTTATTCTGAACAATGAGTATAGTGAGGGAGTGTTTACTCTGAACAATGAGTATAGTGAGGGAGTGTTTACTCTGAACAATGAGTATAGTGAGGGAGTGTTTACTCTGAACAATGAGTATAGTGAGGGAGTGTTTACTGTCTGAACAATGAGTATAGTGAGGGAGTGTTTACTCTGAACAATGAGTATAGTGAGGGAGTGTTTACTCTGAACAATGAGTATAGTGAGGGAGTGTTTACTGTCTGAACAATGAGAATAGTGAGGGAGTGTTTACTCTGAACAATGAGTATAGTGAGGGATTGTTTACTCTGAACAATGAGTATAGTGAGGGAGTGTTTACTCTGAACAATGAGTATAGTGAGGGAGTGTTTACTCTGAACAATGAGTATAGTGAGGGAGTGTTTACTCTGAACAATGAGTATAGTGAGGGTGTGTTTACTCTGAACAATGAGTATAGTGAGGGTGTGTTTACTGTCTGAACAATGAGTGTAGTGAGGGAGTGTTTACTGTCTGAACAATTAGTATAGTGAGGGGGTGTTTACTGTCTGAACAATGAGTATAGTGAGGGGATGTTTACTCTGAACAATGAGTATAGTGAGGGAGTGTTTACTCTGAACAATGAGTATAGTGAGGGAGTGTTTACTCTGAACAATGAGTATAGTGAGGGAGTGTTTACTCTGAACAATGAGTATAGTGATGGATTGTTTACTGTCTGAACAATGAGTATAGTGAGGAAGTGTTTATTCTGAACAATGAGTATAGTGAGGGAGTGTTTACTCTGAACAATGAGTATAGTGAGGGGGTGTTTACTCTGAACAATGAGTATAGTGAGGGAGTGTTTACTGTCTGAACAATGAGTATAGTGAGGGGGTGTTTACTCTGAACAATGAGTATAGTGAGGGAGTGTTTACTGTCTGAACAATGAGTATAGTGAGGGAGTGTTTACTCTGAACAATGAGTATAGTGAGGGAGTGTTTACTGTCTGAACAATGAGTATAGTGAGGGAGTGTTTACTCTGAACAATGAGTATAGAGAGGGAGTGTTTACTCTGAACAATGAGTATAGTGAGGGAGTGTTTACTCTGAACAATGAGTATAGTGAGGGAGTGTTTACTCTGAACAATGAGTGTAGTGAGGGAGTGTTTACTGTCTGAACAATGAGTATAGTGAGGCAGTGTTTACTCTGAACAATGAGTATAGTGAGGGAGTGTTTACTGTCTGAACAATGAGTATAGTGAGGGAGTGTTTACTGTCTGAACAATGAGTATAGTGAGGGAGTGTTTACTCTGAACAATGAGTATAGTGAGGGAGTGTTTACTCTGAACAATGAGTAAAGTGAGGGAGTGTTTACTCTGAACAATGAGTATAGTGAGGGAGTGTTTACTCTGAACAATGAGTATAGTGAGGGAGTGTTTACTCTGAACAATGAGTATAGTGAGGGGGTGTTTACTCTGAACAATGAGTATAGTGAGGGAGTGTTTACTCTGAACAATGAGTATAGTGAGGGAGTGTTTACTCTGAACAATGAGTATAGTGAGGGAGTGTTTACTCTGAACAATGAGTATAGTGATGGATTGTTTACTGTCTGAACAATGAGTATAGTGAGGAAGTGTTTATTCTGAACAATGAGTATAGTGAGGGAGTGTTTACTCTGAACAATGAGTATAGTGAGGGAGTGTTTACTCTGAACAATGAGTATAGTGAGGGAGTGTTTACTGTCTGAACAATGAGTATAGTGAGGGAGTGTTTACTCTGAACAATGAGTATAGTGAGGGAGTGTTTACTGTCTGAACAATGAGTATAGTGAGGGAGTGTTTACTCTGAACAATGAGTATAGTGAGGGGGTGTTTACTCTGAACAATGAGTATAGTGAGGGAGTGTTTACTGTCTGAACAATGAGTATAGTGAGGGAGTGTTTACTCTGAACAATGAGTATAGTGAGGGAGAGTTTATTCTGAACAATGAGTATAGTAAGGGAGTGTTTACTCTGAACAATGAGTATAGTGAGGGAGTGTTTACTCTGAACAATGAGTATAGTGAGGGAGTGTTTACTCTGAACAATGAGTATAGTGAGGGAGTGTTTACTGTCTGAACAATGAGTATAGTGAGGGAGTGTTTACTCTGAACAATGAGTATAGTGAGGGAGTGTTTACTCTGAACAATGAGTATAGTGAGGGAGTGTTTACTGTCTGAACAATGAGAATAGTGAGGGAGTGTTTACTCTGAACAATGAGTATAGTGAGGGGGTGTTTACTCTGAACAATGAGTATAGTGAGGGATTGTTTACTCTGAACAATGAGTATAGTGAGGGAGTGTTTACTCTGAACAATGAGTATAGTGAGGGAGTGTTTACTCTGAACAATGAGTATAGTGAGGGGGTGTTTACTGTCTGAACAATGAGTATAGTGAGGGAGTGTTTACTGTCTGAACAATTAGTATAGTGAGGGGGTGTTTACTGTCTGAACAATGAGTATAGTGCGGAGTGTTTACTCTGAACAATGAGTATAGTGAGGGGGTGTTTACTCTGAACAATGAGTATAGTGAGGGAGTGTTTACTCTGAACAATGAGTATAGTGAGGGTGTGTTTACTCTGAACAATGAGTATAGTGAGGGGGTGTTTACTGTCTGAACAATGAGTATAGTGAGGGAGTGTTTACTGTCTGAACAATGAGTATAGTGAGGGAGTGTTTACTCTGAACAATGAGTATAGTGAGGGTGTGTTTACTCAGAAAAATTAGTATAGTGAGGGGGTGTTTACTCTGAACAATGAGTATAGTGAGGGAGTGTTTACTCTGAACAATGAGTATAGTGAGGGAGTGTTTACTCTGAACAATTAGTATAGTGAGGGGGTGTTTACTCTGAACAAGAGTATAGTGAGGGAGTGTTTACTGTCTGAACAATGAGTATAGTGAGGGGGTGTTTACTCTGAACAATGAGTATAGTGAGGGAGTGTTTACTGTTTGAACAATGAGTATAGTGAGGGAGTGTTTACTCTGAACAATGAGTATAGTGAGGGAGTGTTTACTGTCTGAACAATGAGTATAGTGAGGGAGTGTTTACTCTGAACAATGAGTATAGTGAGGGAGTGTTTACTGTCTGAACAATGAGTATAGTGAGGGAGTGTTTACTCTGAACAATGAGTATAGTGAGGGAGTGTTTATTCTGAACAATGAGTATAGTGAGGGAGTGTTTACTCTGAACAATGAGTATAGTGAGGGAGTGTTTACTCTGAACAATGAGTATAGTGAGGGAGTGTTTACTCTGAACAATGAGTATAGTGAGGGAGTGTTTACTGTCTGAACAATGAGTATAGTGAGGGAGTGTTTACTCTGAACAATGAGTATAGTGAGGGAGTGTTTACTCTGAACAATGAGTATAGTGAGGGAGTGTTTACTGTCTGAAAAATGAGAATAGTGAGGGAGTGTTTACTCTGAACAATGAGTATAGTGAGGGGGTGTTTACTCTGAACAATGAGTATAGTGAGGGAGTGTTTACTCTGAACAATGAGTATAGTGAGGGAGTGTTTACTCTGAACAATGAGTATAGTGAGGGAGTGTTTACTGTCTGAACAATGAGTATAGTGAGGGAGTCTTTACTGTCTGAACAATTAGTATAGTGAGGGGGTGTTTACTGTCTGAACAATGAGTATAGTGAGGGAGTGTTTACTGTCAGAACAATGAGTATAGTGAGGGGGTGTTTACTCTGAACAATGAGTATAGTGAGGGGGTGTTTACTGTCTGAACAATGAGTATAGTGAGGGAGTGTTTACTGTCTGAACAATGAGTATAGTGAGGGAGTGTTTACTCTGAACAATGAGTATAGTGAGGGAGTGTTTACTCTGAACAATGAGTATAGTGAGGGGGTGTTTACTGTCTGAACAATGAGTATAGTGAGGGAGTGTTTACTGTCTGAACAATGAGTATAGTGAGGGAGTGTTTACTCTGAACAATGAGTATAGTGAGGGAGTGTTTACTGTCTGAACAATGAGTATAGTGAGGGGGTGTTTACTGTCTGAACAATGAGTATAGTGAGGGGGTGTTTACTCTGAACAATGAGTATAGTGAGGGGGTGTTTACTGTCTGAACAATGAGTATAGTGAGGGAGTGTTTACTGTCTGAACAATGAGTATAGTGAGGGAGTGTTTACTCTGAACAATGAGTATAGTGAGGGAGTGTTTATTGTCTGAACAATGAGTATAGTGAGGGGTTTTTACACTGAACAATGAGTATAGTGAGGGAGTGTTTACTGTCTGAACAATGAGTATAGTGAGGGAGTGTTTACTGTCTGAACAATGAGAATAGTGAGGGAGTGTTTACTCAGAAAAATGAGTATAGTGAGGGAGTGTTTGCTCTGAACAATGAGTACAGTGAGGGAGTGTTTACTCTGAACAATGAGTATAGTGAGGGTGTGTTTACTCTGAACAATGAGTATAGTGAGGGGGTGTTTACTGTCTGAACAATGAGTATAGTGAGGGAGTGTTTACTCTGAACAATGAGTATAGTGAGGGAGTGTTTACTCTGAACAATGAGTATAGTGAGGGAGTGTTTACTCTGAACAATGAGTATAGTGAGGGGGTGTTTACTGTCTGAACAATGAGTATAGTGAGGGAGTGTTTACTGTCTGAACAATGAGTATAGTGAGGGGGTGTTTACTGTCTGAACAATGAGTATAGTGAGGGAGTGTTTACTCTGAACAATGAGTATAGTGAGGGAGTGTTTACTCTGAACAATGAGTATAGTGAGGGGGTGTTTACTCTGAACAATGAGTATAGTGAGGGGGTGTTTACTGTCTGAACAATGAGTATAGTGAGGGAGTGTTTACTCTGAACAATGAGTATAGTGAGGGAGTGTTTACTCTGAACAATGAGTATAGTGAGGGGGTGTTTACTCTGAACAATGAGTATAGTGAGGGGGTGTTTACTCTGAACAATGAGTATAGTGAGGGAGTGTTTACTCTGAACAATGAGTATAGTGAGGGAGTGTTTACTGTCTGAACAGTGAGTATAGTAAGGGGGTGTTTACTCTGAACAATGAGTATAGTGAGGGAGTGTTTACTGTCTGAACAATGAGTATAGTGAGGGAGTGTTTACTCTGAACAATGAGTATAGTGAGGGAGTGTTTACTGTCTGAACAATGAGAATAGTGAGGGAGTGTTTACTCTGAACAATGAGTATAGTGAGGGGGTGTTTACTCTGAACAATGAGTATAGTGAGGGAGTGTTTACTCTGAACAATGAGTATAGTGAGGGAGTGTTTACTCTGAACAATGAGTATAGTGAGGGAGTGTTTACTGTCTGAACAATGAGTATAGTGAGGGAGTGTTTACTGTCTGAACAATTAGTATAGTGAGGGGGTGTTTACTGTCTGAACAATGAGTATAGTGAGGGAGTGTTTACTCTGAACAATGAGTATAGTGAGGGGGTGTTTACTGTCTGAACGATGAGTATAGTGAGGGAGTGTTTACTGTCAGAACAATGAGTATAGTGAGGGGGTGTTTACTCTGAACAATGAGTATAGTGAGGGAGTGTTTACTGTCTGAACAATGAGTATAGTGAGGGAGTGTTTACTCTGAACAATGAGTATAGTGAGGGGGTGTTTACTCTGAACAATGAGTATAGTGAGGGATTGTTTACTCTGAACAATGAGTATATGAGGGAGTGTTTACTCTGAACAATGAGTATAGTGAGGGAGTGTTTACTCTGAACAATGAGTATAGTGAGGGGGTGTTTACTGTCTGAACAATGAGTATAGTGAGGGAGTGTTTACTGTCTGAACAATTAGTATAGTGAGGGGGTGTTTACTGTCTGAACAATGAGTATAGTGCGGAATGTTTACTCTGAACAATGAGTATAGTGAGGGGGTGTTTACTCTGAACAATGAGTATAGTGAGGGAGTGTTTACTCTGAACAATGAGTAAAGTGAGGGAGTGTTTACTCTGAACAATGAGTATAGTGAGGGTGTGTTTACTCTGAACAATGAGTATAGTGAGGGGGTGTTTACTGTCTGAACAATGAGTATAGTGAGGGAGTGTTTACTGTCTGAACAATGAGTATAGTGAGGGAGTGTTTACTCTGAACAATGAGTATAGTGAGGGTGTGTTTACTCAGAAAAATTAGTATAGTGAGGGGGTGTTTACTCTGAACAATGAGTATAGTGAGGGAGTGTTTACTCTGAACAATGAGTATAGTGAGGGAGTGTTTACTCTGAACAATTAGTATAGTGAGGGGGTGTTTACTCTGAACAATGAGTATAGTGAGGGAGTGTTTACTGTTTGAACAATGAGTATAGTGAGGGAGTGTTTACTCTGAACAATGAGTATAGTGAGGGAGTGTTTACTGTCTGAACAATGAGTATAGTGAGGGAGTGTTTACTCTGAACAATGAGTATAGTGAGGGAGTGTTTACTATCTGAACAATGAGTATAGTGAGGGAGTGTTTACTCTGAACAATGAGTATAGTGAGGGAGTGTTTATTCTGAACAATGAGTATAGTGAGGGAGTGTTTACTCTGAACAATGAGTATAGTGAGGGAGTGTTTACTCTGAACAATGAGTATAGTGAGGGAGTGTTTACTCTGAACAATGAGTATAGTGAGGGAGTGTTTACTGTCTGAACAATGAGTATAGTGAGGGAGTGTTTACTCTGAACAATGAGTATAGTGAGGGAGTGTTTACTCTGAACAATGAGTATAGTGAGGGAGTGTTTACTGTCTGAACAATGAGTATAGTGAGGGAGTGTTTACTGTCTGAACAATGAGAATAGTGAGGGAGTGTTTACTCTGAACAATGAGTATAGTGAGGGGGTGTTTACTCTGAACAATGAGTATAGTGAGGGAGTGTTTACTCTGAACAATGAGTATAGTGAGGGAGTGTTTACTCTGAACAATGAGTATAGTGAGGGAGTGTTTACTGTCTGAACAATGAGTATAGTGAGGGAGTGTTTACTGTCTGAACAATTAGTATAGTGAGGGGGTGTTTACTGTCTGAACAATGAGTATAGTGAGGGAGTGTTTACTGTCAGAACAATGAGTATAGTGAGGGGGTGGTTACTCTGAACAATGAGTATAGTGAGGGAGTGTTTACTGTCTGAACAATGAGTATAGTGAGGGAGTGTTTACTCTGAACAATGAGTATAGTGAGGGAGTGTTTACTGTCTGAACAATTAGTATAGTGAGGGGCTTTTTACTGTCTGAACAATGAGTATAGTGAGGGAGTGTTTACTGTCAGAACAATGAGTATAGTGAGGGGGTGGTTACTCTGAACAATGAGTATAGTGAGGGAGTGTTTACTGTCTGAACAATGAGTATAGTGAGGGAGTGTTTACTCTGAACAATGAGTATAGTGAGGGAGTGTTTATTGTCTGAAAAATGAGTATAGTGAGGGGGTGTTTACACTGAACAATGAGTATAGTGAGGGAGTGTTTACTGTCTGAACAATGAGTATAGTGAGGGGTGTATACACTGAACAATGAGTTTAGTGAGGGAGTGTTTGCTCTGAACAATGAGTACAGTGAGGGAGTGTTTACTCTGAACAATGAGTATAGTGAGGGAGTGTTTACTCTGAACAATGAGTATAGTGAGGGTGTGTTTACTCTGAACAATGAGTATAGTGAGGGAGTGTTTACTGTCTGAACAATGAGTATAGTGAGGGAGTGTTTACTCTGAACAATGAGTATAGTGAGGGAGTGTTTACTGTCTGAACAATGAGAATAGTGAGGGAGTGTTTACTCTGAACAATGAGTATAGTGAGGGGGTGTTTACTCTGAACAATGAGTATAGTGAGGGAGTGTTTACTGTCTGAACAATGAGTATAGTGAGGGAGTGTTTACTCTGAACAATGAGTATAGTGAGGGAGTGTTTACTGTCTGAACAATGAGAATAGTGAGGGAGTGTTTACTCTGAACAATGAGTATAGTGAGGGGGTGTTTACTCTGAACAATGAGTATAGTGAGGGAGTGTTTACTCTGAACAATGAGTATAGTGAGGGAGTGTTTACTCTGAACAATGAGTATAGTGAGGGAGTGTTTACTGTCTGAACAATGAGTATAGTGAGGGAGTGTTTACTGTCTGAACAATTAGTATAGTGAGGGGGTGTTTACTGTCTGAACAATGAGTATAGTGAGGGAGTGTTTACTGTCAGAACAATGAGTATAGTGAGGGGGTGGTTACTCTGAACAATGAGTATAGTGAGGGAGTGTTTACTGTCTGAACAATGAGTATAGTGAGGGAGTGTTTACTCTGAACAATGAGTATAGTGAGGGAGTGTTTATTGTCTGAACAATGAGTATAGTGAGGGGGTGTTTACTCTGAACAATGAGTATAGTGAGGGGGTGGTTACTCTGAACAATGAGTATAGTGAGGGAGTGTTTACTGTCTGAACAATGAGTATAGTGAGGGGGTGTTTACTCTGAACAATGAGTATAGTGAGGGGGTGGTTACTCTGAACAATGAGTATAGTGAGGGAGTGTTTACTGTCTGAACAATGAGTATAGTGAGGGAGTGTTTACTCTGAACAATGAGTATAGTGAGGGAGTGTTTACTGTCTGAACAATTAGTATAGTGAGGGGGTGTTTACTGTCTGAACAATGAGTATAGTGAGGGAGTGTTTACTGTCAGAACAATGAGTATAGTGAGGGGGTGGTTACTCTGAACAATGAGTATAGTGAGGGAGTGTTTACTGTCTGAACAATGAGTATAGTGAGGGAGTGTTTACTCTGAACAATGAGTATAGTGAGGGAGTGTTTATTGTCTGAACAATGAGTATAGTGAGGGGGTGTTTACACTGAACAATGAGTATAGTGAGGGAGTGTTTACTGTCTGAACAATGAGTATAGTGAGGGAGTGTTTACTGTCTGAACAATGAGTATAGTGAGGGGGTGTTTATTGTCTGAACAATGAGTATAGTGAGGGAGTGTTTACTCTGAACAATGAGTATAGTGAGGGAGTGTTTACTCTGAACAATGAGTATAGTGAGGGAGTGTTTACTGTCTGAACAGTGAGTATAGTAAGGGGGTGTTTACTCTGAACAATGAGTATAGTGAGGGAGTGTTTACTGTCTGAACAATGAGTATAGTGAGGGAGTGTTTACTCTGAACAATGAGTATAGTGAGGGAGTGTTTACTGTCTGAACAATGAGAATAGTGAGGGAGTGTTTACTCTGAACAATGAGTATAGTGAGGGGGTGTTTACTCTGAACAATGAGTATAGTGAGGGAGTGTTTACTCTGAACAATGAGTATAGTGAGGGAGTGTTTACTCTGAACAATGAGTATAGTGAGGGAGTGTTTACTGTCTGAACAATGAGTATAGTGAGGGAGTGTTTACTGTCTGAACAATTAGTATAGTGAGGGGGTGTTTACTGTCTGAACAATGAGTATAGTGAGGGAGTGTTTACTCTGAACAATGAGTATAGTGAGGGGGTGTTTACTGTCTGAACGATGAGTATAGTGAGGGAGTGTTTCCTGTCAGAACAATGAGTATAGTGAGGGGGTGTTTACTCTGAACAATGAGTATAGTGAGGGAGTGTTTACTGTCTGAACAATGAGTATAGTGAGGGAGTGTTTACTCTGAACAATGAGTATAGTGAGGGGGTGTTTACTCTGAACAATGAGTATAGTGAGGGATTGTTTACTCTGAACAATGAGTATAGTGAGGGAGTGTTTACTCTGAACAATGAGTATAGTGAGGGAGTGTTTACTCTGAACAATGAGTATAGTGAGGGAGTGTTTACTGTCTGAACAATTAGTATAGTGAGGGGGTGTTTACTGTCTGAACAATGAGTATAGTGCGGAATGTTTACTCTGAACAATGAGTATAGTGAGGGGGTGTTTACTCTGAACAATGAGTATAGTGAGGGAGTGTTTACTCTGAACAATGAGTAAAGTGAGGGAGTGTTTACTCTGAACAATGAGTATAGTGAGGGTGTGTTTACTCTGAACAATGAGTATAGTGAGGGGGTGTTTACTGTCTGAACAATGAGTATAGTGAGGGAGTGTTTACTGTCTGAACAATGAGTATAGTGAGGGAGTGTTTACTCTGAACAATGAGTATAGTGAGGGTGTGTTTACTCAGAAAAATTAGTATAGTGAGGGGGTGTTTACTCTGAACAATGAGTATAGTGAGGGAGTGTTTACTCTGAACAATGAGTATAGTGAGGGAGTGTTTACTCTGAACAATTAGTATAGTGAGGGGGTGTTTACTCTGAACAATGAGTATAGTGAGGGAGTGTTTACTGTTTGAACAATGAGTATAGTGAGGGAGTGTTTACTCTGAACAATGAGTATAGTGAGGGAGTGTTTACTGTCTGAACAATGAGTATAGTGAGGGAGTGTTTACTCTGAACAATGAGTATAGTGAGGGAGTGTTTACTATCTGAACAATGAGTATAGTGAGGGAGTGTTTACTCTGAACAATGAGTATAGTGAGGGAGTGTTTATTCTGAACAATGAGTATAGTGAGGGAGTGTTTACTCTGAACAATGAGTATAGTGAGGGAGTGTTTACTCTGAACAATGAGTATAGTGAGGGAGTGTTTACTCTGAACAATGAGTATAGTGAGGGAGTGTTTACTGTCTGAACAATGAGTATAGTGAGGGAGTGTTTACTCTGAACAATGAGTATAGTGAGGGAGTGTTTACTCTGAACAATGAGTATAGTGAGGGAGTGTTTACTGTCTGAACAATGAGAATAGTGAGGGAGTGTTTACTCTGAACAATGAGTATAGTGAGGGGGTGTTTACTCTGAACAATGAGTATAGTGAGGGAGTGTTTACTCTGAACAATGAGTATAGTGAGGGAGTGTTTACTCTGAACAATGAGTATAGTGAGGGAGTGTTTACTGTCTGAACAATGAGTATAGTGAGGGAGTGTTTACTGTCTGAACAATTAGTATAGTGAGGGGGTGTTTACTGTCTGAACAATGAGTATAGTGAGGGAGTGTTTACTGTCAGAACAATGAGTATAGTGAGGGGGTGGTTACTCTGAACAATGAGTATAGTGAGGGAGTGTTTACTGTCTGAACAATGAGTATAGTGAGGGAGTGTTTACTCTGAACAATGAGTATAGTGAGGGAGTGTTTACTGTCTGAACAATTAGTATAGTGAGGGGGTTTTTACTGTCTGAACAATGAGTATAGTGAGGGAGTGTTTACTGTCAGAACAATGAGTATAGTGAGGGGGTGGTTACTCTGAACAATGAGTATAGTGAGGGAGTGTTTACTGTCTGAACAATGAGTATAGTGAGGGAGTGTTTACTCTGAACAATGAGTATAGTGAGGGAGTGTTTATTGTCTGAAAAATGAGTATAGTGAGGGGGTGTTTACACTGAACAATGAGTATAGTGAGGGAGTGTTTACTGTCTGAACAATGAGTATAGTGAGGGGTGTATACACTGAACAATGAGTATAGTGAGGGAGTGTTTGCTCTGAACAATGAGTGTAGTGAGGGAGTGTTTGCTCTGAACAATGAGTACAGTGAGGGAGTGTTTACTCTGAACAATGAGTATAGTGAGGGTGTGTTTACTCTGAACAATGAGTATAGTGAGGGAGTGTTTACTGTCTGAACAATGAGTATAGTGAGGGAGTGTTTACTCTGAACAATGAGTATAGTGAGGGAGTGTTTACTGTCTGAACAATGAGAATAGTGAGGGAGTGTTTACTCTGAACAATGAGTATAGTGAGGGGGTGTTTACTCTGAACAATGAGTATAGTGAGGGAGTGTTTACTCTGAACAATGAGTATAGTGAGGGAGTGTTTACTCTGAACAATGAGTATAGTGAGGGAGTGTTTACTGTCTGAACAATGAGTATAGTGAGGGAGTGTTTACTCTGAACAATGAGTATAGTGAGGGGGTGTTTACTCTGAACAATGAGTATAGTGAGGGGGTGGTGTTTACTCTGAACAATGAGTATAGTGAGGGAGTGTTTACTGTCTGAACAATGAGTATAGTGAGGGAGTGTTTACTGTCTGAACAATTAGTATAGTGAGGGAGTGTTTACTCTGAACAATGAGTATAGTGAGGGAGTGTTTACTGTCTGAACAATGAGTATAGTGAGGGGGTGTTTACTCTGAACAATGAGTATAGTGAGGGAGTGTTTACTGTCTGAACAATGAGTATAGTGAGGGAGTGTTTACTCTGAACAATGAGTATAGTGAGGGGGTGTTTACTGTCTGAACAATGAGTATAGTGAGGGAGTGTTTACTCTGAACAATGAGTATAGTGAGGGAGTGTTTACTGTCTGAACAATGAGTATAGTGAGGGAGTGTTTACTGTCTGAACAATTAGTATAGTGAGGGGGTGTTTACTGTCTGAACAATGAGTATAGTGAGGGAGTGTTTACTGTCAGAACAATGAGTATAGTGAGGGGGTGGTTACTCTGAACAATGAGTATAGTGAGGGAGTGTTTACTGTCTGAACAATGAGTATAGTGAGGGAGTGTTTACTCTGAACAATGAGTATAGTGAGGGAGTGTTTACTGTCTGAACAATTAGTATAGTGAGGGGGTGTTTACTGTCTGAACAATGAGTATAGTGAGGGGGTGTTTACTGTCAGAACAATGAGTATAGTGAGGGGGTGGTTACTCTGAACAATGAGTATAGTGAGGGAGTGTTTACTGTCTGAACAATGAGTATAGTGAGGGAGTGTTTACTGTCTGAACAATGAGTATAGTGAGGGAGAGTTTACTCTGAACAATTAGTATAGTGCGGAGTGTTTACTCTGAACAATGAGTATAGTGAGGGAGTGTTTACTGTCAGAACAATGAGTATAGTGAGGGGGTGGTTACTCTGAACAATGAGTATAGTGAGGGAGTGTTTACTGTCTGAACAATGAGTATAGTGAGGGAGAGTTTACTCTGAACAATTAGTATAGTGCGGAGTGTTTACTCTGAACAATGAGTATAGTGAGGGAGTGTTTACTGTCAGAACAATGAGTATAGTGAGGGGGTGGTTACTCTGAACAATGAGTATAGTGAGGGAGTGTTTACTGTCTGAACAATGAGTATAGTGAGGGAGTGTTTACTCTGAACAATGAGTATAGTGAGGGAGTGTTTATTGTCTGAACAATGAGTATAGTGAGGGGGTGTTTACACTGAACAATGAGTATAGTGAGGGAGTGTTTACTGTCTGAACAATGAGTATAGTGAGGGAGTGTTTACTGTCTGAACAATGAGTATAGTGAGGGGGTGTTTATTGTCTGAACAGTGAGTATAGTGAGGGAGTGTTTACTCTGAACAATGAGTATAGTGAGGGAGTGTTTACTCTGAACAATGAGTATAGTGAGGGAGTGTTTACTCTGAACAATGAGTATAGTGAGGGAGTGTTTACTGTCTGAACAGTGAGTATAGTAAGGGGGTGTTTACTGTGAACAATGAGTATAGTGAGGGAGTGTTTACTGTCTGAACAATGAGTATAGTGAGGGAGTGTTTACTCTGAACAATGAGTATAGTGAGGGAGTGTTTACTGTCTGAACAATGAGAATAGTGAGGGAGTGTTTACTCTGAACAATGAGTATAGTGAGGGGGTGTTTACTCTGAACAATGAGTATAGTGAGGGAGTGTTTACTCTGAACAATGAGTATAGTGAGGGAGTGTTTACTCTGAACAATGAGTATAGTGAGGGAGTGTTTACTGTCTGAACAATGAGTATAGTGAGGGAGTGTTTACTGTCTGAACAATTAGTATAGTGAGGGGGTGTTTACTGTCTGAACAATGAGTATAGTGAGGGAGTGTTTACTGTCAGAACAATGAGTATAGTGAGGGGGTGTTTACTCTGAACAATGAGTATAGTGAGGGAGTGTTTACTGTCTGAACAATGAGTATAGTGAGGGAGTGTTTACTCTGAACAATGAGTATAGTGAGGGAGTGTTTATTGTCTGAACAATGAGTATAGTGAGGGGGTGTTTACACTGAACAATGAGTATAGTGAGGGGGTGTTTACTGTCTGAACAATGAGTATAGTGAGGGAGTGTTTACTGTCTGAACAATGAGTATAGTGAGGGAGTGTTTACTGTCTGAACAATGAGAATAGTGAGGGAGTGTTTACTCAGAAAAATGAGTATAGTGAGGGGTGTTTACCCTGAACAATGAGTATAGTGAGTGAGTGTTTGCTCTGAACAATGAGTACAGTGAGGGAGTGTTTACTCTGAACAATGAGTATAGTGAGGGTGTGTTTACTCTGAACAATGAGTATAGTGAGGGGGTGTTTACTGTCTGAACAATGAGTATAGTGAGGGAGTGTTTACTGTCTGAACAATGAGTATAGTGAGGGGGTGTTTACTGTCTGAACAATGAGTATAGTGAGGGAGTGTTTACTCTGAACAATGAGTATAGTGAGGGAGTGTTTACTCTGAACAATGAGTATAGTGAGGGAGTGTTTACTCTGAACAATGAGTATAGTGAGGGAGTGTTTACTGTCTGAACAGTGAGTATAGTAAGGGGGTGTTTACTCTGAACAATGAGTATAGTGAGGGAGTGTTTACTGTCTGAACAATGAGTATAGTGAGGGAGTGTTTACTCTGAACAATGAGTATAGTGAGGGAGTGTTTACTGTCTGAACAATGAGTATAGTGAGGGTGTGTTTACTCTGAACAATGAGTATAGTGAGGGAGTGTTTACTCTGAACAATGAGTATAGTGAGGGAGAGTTTACTCTGAACAATGAGTATAGTGAGGGAGTGTTTACTCTGAACAATGAGTATAGTGAGGGAGTGTTTACTCTGAACAATGAGTATAGTGAGGGAGTGTTTGCTCTGAACAATGAGTATAGTGAGGGAGTGTTTACTGTCTGAACAATGAGTATAGTGAGGGGGTGTTTACTCTGAACAATGAGTATAGTGAGGGAGTGTTTACTGTCTGAACAATGAGTATAGTGAGGGGGTGTTTACTCTGAACAATGAGTATAGTGAGGGAGTGTTTACTGTCTGAACAATGAGTATAGTGAGGGGGTGTTTACTCTGAACAATGAGTATAGTGAGGGAGTGTTTACTGTCTGAACAATGAGTGTAGTGAGGGAGTGTTTACTGTCTGAACAATGAGTATAGTGAGGGAGTGTTTACTCTGAACAATGAGTATAGTGAGGGAGTGTTTGCTGTGAACAATGAGTATAGTGAGGGAGTGTTTACTCTGAACAATGAGTATAGTGAGGGAGTGTTTACTCTGAACAATGAGTATAGTGAGGGTGTGTTTACTCTGAACAATGAGTATAGTGAGGGAGTGTTTACTCTGAACAATGAGTACAGTGAGGGAGTGTTTACTCTGAACAATGAGTATAGTGAGGGTGTGTTTACTGTCTGAACAATGAGTATAGTGAGGGAGTGTTTACTCTGAACAATGAGTATAGTGAGGGAGTGTTTACTCTGAACAATGAGTATAGTGAGGGGGTGTTTATTGTCTGAACAATGAGTATAGTGAGGGAGTGTTTACTGTCTGAACAATGAGTATAGTGAGGGGGTGTTTACTGTCTGAACAATGAGTATAGTGAGGGAGTGTTTACTCTGAACAATGAGTATAGTGAGGGAGTGTTTACTCTGAACAATGAGTATAGTGAGGGAGTGTTTACTCTGAACAATGAGTATAGTGAGGGAGTGTTTACTGTCTGAACAGTGAGTATAGTAAGGGGATGTTTACTCTGAACAATGAGTATAGTGAGGGAGTGTTTACTGTCTGAACAATGAGTATAGTGAGGGAGTGTTTACTCTGAACAATGAGTATAGTGAGGGAGTGTTTACTGTCTGAACAATGAGTATAGTGAGGGTGTGTTTACTCTGAACAATGAGTATAGTGAGGGGGTGTTTACTCTGAACAATGAGTATAGTGAGGGAGAGTTTACTCTGAACAATGAGTATAGTGAGGGAGTGTTTACTCTGAACAATGAGTATAGTGAGGGAGTGTTTACTCTGAACAATGAGTATAGTGAGGGAGTGTTTGCTCTGAACAATGAGTATAGTGAGGGAGTGTTTACTGTCTGAACAATGAGTATAGTGAGGGGGTGTTTACTCTGAACAATGAGTATAGTGAGGGAGTGTTTACTGTCTGAACAATGAGTATAGTGAGGGGGTGTTTACTCTGAACAATGAGTATAGTGAGGGAGTGTTTACTGTCTGAACAATGAGTGTAGTGAGGGAGTGTTTACTGTCTGAACAATGAGTATAGTGAGGGAGTGTTTACTCTGAACAATGAGTATAGTGAGGGAGTGTTTGCTGTGAACAATGAGTATAGTGAGGGAGTGTTTACTCTGAACAATGAGTATAGTGAGGGAGTGTTTACTCTGAACAATGAGTATAGTGAGGGGGTGTTTACTGTCTGAACAATGAGTATAGTGAGGGAGTGTTTACTCTGAACAATGAGTATAGTGAGGGAGTGTTTACTCTGAACAATGAGTATAGTGAGGGAGTGTTTACTCTGAACAATGAGTATAGTGAGGGGGTGTTTACTCTGAACAATGAGTATAGTGAGGGATTGTTTACTCTGAACAATGAGTATAGTGAGGGAGTGTTTACTCTGAACAATGAGTATAGTGAGGGAGTGTTTACTCTGAACAATGAGTATAGTGAGGGGGTGTTTACTGTCTGAACAATGAGTATAGTGAGGGAGTGTTTACTGTCTGAGCAATTAGTATAGTGAGGGGGTGTTTACTGTCTGAACAATGAGTATAGTGCGGAGTGTTTACTCTGAACAATGAGTATAGTGAGGGGGTGTTTACTCTGAACAATGAGTATAGTGAGGGAGTGTTTACTCTGAACAATGAGTATAGTGAGGGTGTGTTTACTCTGAACAATGAGTATAGTGAGGGGGTGTTTACTGTCTGAACAATGAGTATAGTGAGGGAGTGTTTACTGTCTGAACAATGAGTATAGTGAGGGAGTGTTTACTCTGAACAATGAGTATAGTGAGGGTGTGTTTACTCAGAAAAATTAGTATAGTGAGGGGGTGTTTACTCTGAACAATGAGTATAGTGAGGGAGTGTTTACTCTGAACAATGAGTATAGTGAGGGAGTGTTTACACTGAACAATTAGTATAGTGAGGGGGTGTTTACTCTGAACAATGAGTATAGTGAGGGAGTGTTTACTCTGAACAATGAGTATAGTGAGGGAGTGTTTACTCTGAACAATGAGTATAGTGAGGGAGTGTTTACTCTGAACAATGAGTATAGTGAGGGAGTGTTTACTGTCTGAACAATGAGTATAGTGAGGGAGTGTTTACTGTCTGAACAATGAGTATAGTGAGGGAGTGTTTACTCTGAACAATGAGTATAGTGAGGGGGTGTTTACTGTCTGAACAATGAGTATAGTGAGGGAGTGTTTACTTTGAACAATGAGTATAGTGAGGGAGTGTTTACTGTCTGAACAATGAGTATAGTGAGGGAGTGTTTACTCTGAACAATGAGTATAGTGAGGGAGTGTTTACTCTGAACAATGAGTATAGTGAGGGAGTGTTTACTCTGAACAATGAGTATAGTGAGGGAGTGTTTACTGTCTGAACAGTGAGTATAGTAAGGGGGTGTTTACTCTGAACAATGAGTATAGTGAGGGAGTGTTTACTGTCTGAACAATGAGTATAGTGAGGGAGTGTTTACTCTGAACAATGAGTATAGTGAGGGAGTGTTTACTGTCTGAACAATGAGTATAGTGAGGGTGTGTTTACTCTGAACAATGAGTATAGTGAGGGGGTGTTTACTCTGAACAATGAGTATAGTGAGGGAGAGTTTACTCTGAACAATGAGTATAGTGAGGGAGTGTTTACTCTGAACAATGAGTATAGTGAGGGAGTGTTTACTCTGAACAATGAGTATAGTGAGGGAGTGTTTGCTCTGAACAATGAGTATAGTGAGGGAGTGTTTACTGTCTGAACAATGAGTATAGTGAGGGGGTGTTTACTCTGAACAATGAGTATAGTGAGGGAGTGTTTACTGTCTGAACAATGAGTATAGTGAGGGGGTGTTTACTCTGAACAATGAGTATAGTGAGGGAGTGTTTACTGTCTGAACAATGAGTGTAGTGAGGGAGTGTTTACTGTCTGAACAATGAGTATAGTGAGGGAGTGTTTACTCTGAACAATGAGTATAGTGAGGGAGTGTTTGCTGTGAACAATGAGTATAGTGAGGGAGTGTTTACTCTGAACAATGAGTATAGTGAGGGAGTGTTTACTCTGAACAATGAGTATAGTGAGGGTGTGTTTACTCTGAACAATGAGTATAGTGAGGGAGTGTTTACTCTGAACAATGAGTACAGTGAGGGAGTGTTTACTCTGAACAATGAGTATAGTGAGGGTGTGTTTACTCTGAACAATGAGTATAGTGAGGGGGTGTTTACTCTGAACAATGAGTATAGTGAGGGAGTGTTTACTCTGAACAATGAGTATAGTGAGGGTGTGTTTACTGTCTGAACAATGAGAATAGTGAGGGAGTGTTTACTGTCTGAACAATGAGTATAGTGAGGGGGTGTTTACTCTGAACAATGAGTATAGTGAGGGAGTGTTTACTGTCTGAACAATGAGTATAGTGAGGGGGTGTTTACTGTCTGAACAATGAGTATAGTGAGGGAGTGTTTACTCTGAACAATGAGTATAGTGAGGGAGTGTTTACTCTGAACAATGAGTATAGTGAGGGAGTGTTTACTCTGAACAATGAGTATAGTGAGGGAGTGTTTACTGTCTGAACAGTGAGTATAGTAAGGGGATGTTTACTCTGAACAATGAGTATAGTGAGGGAGTGTTTACTGTCTGAACAATGAGTATAGTGAGGGAGTGTTTACTCTGAACAATGAGTATAGTGAGGGAGTGTTTACTGTCTGAACAATGAGTATAGTGACGGTGTGTTTACTCTGAACAATGAGTATAGTGAGGGGGTGTTTACTCTGAACAATGAGTATAGTGAGGGAGAGTTTACTCTGAACAATGAGTATAGTGAGGGAGTGTTTACTCTGAACAATGAGTATAGTGAGTGAGTGTTTACTCTGAACAATGAGTATAGTGAGGGAGTGTTTGCTCTGAACAATGAGTATAGTGAGGGAGTGTGTACTGTCTGAACAATGAGTATAGTGAGGGGGTGTTTACTCTGAACAATGAGTATAGTGAGGGAGTGTTTACTGTCTGAACAATGAGTATAGTGAGGGGGTGTTTACTCTGAACAATGAGTATAGTGAGGGAGTGTTTACTGTCTGAACAATGAGTGTAGTGAGGGAGTGTTTACTCTGAACAATGAGTATAGTGAGGGAGTGTTTGCTGTGAACAATGAGTATAGTGAGGGAGTGTTTACTCTGAACAATGAGTATAGTGAGGGAGTGTTTACTCTGAACAATGAGTATAGTGAGGGGGTGTTTACTCTGAACAATGAGTATAGTGAGGGATTGTTTACTCTGAACAATGAGTATAGTGAGGGAGTGTTTACTCTGAACAATGAGTATAGTGAGGGAGTGTTTACTCTGAACAATGAGTATAGTGAGGGATTGTTTACTCTGAACAATGAGTATAGTGAGGGAGTGTTTACTCTGAACAATGAGTATAGTGAGGGAGTGTTTACTCTGAACAATGAGTATAGTGAGGGGGTGTTTACTGTCTGAACAATGAGTATAGTGAGGGAGTGTTTACTGTCTGAGCAATTAGTATAGTGAGGGGGTGTTTACTGTCTGAACAATGAGTATAGTGCGGAGTGTTTACTCTGAACAATGAGTATAGTGAGGGGGTGTTTACTCTGAACAATGAGTATAGTGAGGGAGTGTTTACTCTGAACAATGAGTATAGTGAGGGTGTGTTTACTCTGAACAATGAGTATAGTGAGGGGGTGTTTACTGTCTGAACAATGAGTATAGTGAGGGAGTGTTTACTGTCTGAACAATGAGTATAGTGAGGGAGTGTTTACTCTGAACAATGAGTATAGTGAGGGTGTGTTTACTCAGAAAAATTAGTATAGTGAGGGGGTGTTTACTCTGAACAATGAGTATAGTGAGGGAGTGTTTACTCTGAACAATGAGTATAGTGAGGGAGTGTTTACACTGAACAATTAGTATAGTGAGGGGGTGTTTACTCTGAACAATGAGTATAGTGAGGGAGTGTTTACTCTGAACAATGAGTATAGTGAGGGAGTGTTTACTCTGAACAATGAGTATAGTGAGGGAGTGTTTACTCTGAACAATGAGTATAGTGAGGGAGTGTTTACTGTCTGAACAATGAGTATAGTGAGGGAGTGTTTACTGTCTGAACAATGAGTATAGTGAGGGAGTGTTTACTCTGAACAATGAGTATAGTGAGGGGGTGTTTACTGTCTGAACAATGAGTATAGTGAGGGAGTGTTTACTTTGAACAATGAGTATAGTGAGGGAGTGTTTACTGTCTGAACAATGAGTATAGTGAGGGAGTGTTTACTCTGAACAATGAGTATAGTGAGGGAGTGTTTACTCTGAACAATGAGTATAGTGAGGGAGTGTTTACTCTGAACAATGAGTATAGTGAGGGAGTGTTTACTGTCTGAACAGTGAGTATAGTAAGGGGGTGTTTACTCTGAACAATGAGTATAGTGAGGGAGTGTTTACTGTCTGAACAATGAGTATAGTGAGGGAGTGTTTACTCTGAACAATGAGTATAGTGAGGGAGTGTTTACTGTCTGAACAATGAGTATAGTGAGGGTGTGTTTACTCTGAACAATGAGTATAGTGAGGGGGTGTTTACTCTGAACAATGAGTATAGTGAGGGAGAGTTTACTCTGAACAATGAGTATAGTGAGGGAGTGTTTACTCTGAACAATGAGTATAGTGAGGGAGTGTTTACTCTGAACAATGAGTATAGTGAGGGAGTGTTTGCTCTGAACAATGAGTATAGTGAGGGAGTGTTTACTGTCTGAACAATGAGTATAGTGAGGGGGTGTTTACTCTGAACAATGAGTATAGTGAGGGAGTGTTTACTGTCTGAACAATGAGTATAGTGAGGGGGTGTTTACTCTGAACAATGAGTATAGTGAGGGAGTGTTTACTGTCTGAACAATGAGTGTAGTGAGGGAGTGTTTACTGTCTGAACAATGAGTATAGTGAGGGAGTGTTTACTCTGAACAATGAGTATAGTGAGGGAGTGTTTGCTGTGAACAATGAGTATAGTGAGGGAGTGTTTACTCTGAACAATGAGTATAGTGAGGGAGTGTTTACTCTGAACAATGAGTATAGTGAGGGTGTGTTTACTCTGAACAATGAGTATAGTGAGGGAGTGTTTACTCTGAACAATGAGTACAGTGAGGGAGTGTTTACTCTGAACAATGAGTATAGTGAGGGTGTGTTTACTCTGAACAATGAGTATAGTGAGGGGGTGTTTACTCTGAACAATGAGTATAGTGAGGGAGTGTTTACTCTGAACAATGAGTATAGTGAGGGTGTGTTTACTGTCTGAACAATGAGAATAGTGAGGGAGTGTTTACTGTCTGAACAATGAGTATAGTGAGGGGGTGTTTACTCTGAACAATGAGTATAGTGAGGGAGTGTTTACTGTCTGAACAATGAGTATAGTGAGGGGGTGTTTACTGTCTGAACAATGAGTATAGTGAGGGAGTGTTTACTCTGAACAATGAGTATAGTGAGGGAGTGTTTACTCTGAACAATGAGTATAGTGAGGGAGTGTTTACTCTGAACAATGAGTATAGTGAGGGAGTGTTTACTGTCTGAACAGTGAGTATAGTAAGGGGATGTTTACTCTGAACAATGAGTATAGTGAGGGAGTGTTTACTGTCTGAACAATGAGTATAGTGAGGGAGTGTTTACTCTGAACAATGAGTATAGTGAGGGAGTGTTTACTGTCTGAACAATGAGTATAGTGACGGTGTGTTTACTCTGAACAATGAGTATAGTGAGGGGGTGTTTACTCTGAACAATGAGTATAGTGAGGGAGAGTTTACTCTGAACAATGAGTATAGTGAGGGAGTGTTTACTCTGAACAATGAGTATAGTGAGTGAGTGTTTACTCTGAACAATGAGTATAGTGAGGGAGTGTTTGCTCTGAACAATGAGTATAGTGAGGGAGTGTGTACTGTCTGAACAATGAGTATAGTGAGGGGGTGTTTACTCTGAACAATGAGTATAGTGAGGGAGTGTTTACTGTCTGAACAATGAGTATAGTGAGGGGGTGTTTACTCTGAACAATGAGTATAGTGAGGGAGTGTTTACTGTCTGAACAATGAGTGTAGTGAGGGAGTGTTTACTCTGAACAATGAGTATAGTGAGGGAGTGTTTGCTGTGAACAATGAGTATAGTGAGGGAGTGTTTACTCTGAACAATGAGTATAGTGAGGGAGTGTTTACTCTGAACAATGAGTATAGTGAGGGGGTGTTTACTCTGAACAATGAGTATAGTGAGGGATTGTTTACTCTGAACAATGAGTATAGTGAGGGAGTGTTTACTCTGAACAATGAGTATAGTGAGGGAGTGTTTACTCTGAACAATGAGTATAGTGAGGGGGTGTTTACTGTCTGAACAATGAGTATAGTGAGGGAGTGTTTACTGTCTGAACAATTAGTATAGTGAGGGGGTGTTTACTGTCTGAACAATGAGTATAGTGCGGAGTGTGTACTCTGAACAATGAGTATAGTGAGGGGGTGTTTACTCTGAACAATGAGTATAGTGAGGGAGTGTTTACTCTGAACAATGAGTATAGTGAGGGTGTGTTTACTCTGAACAATGAGTATAGTGAGGGGGTGTTTACTGTCTGAACAATGAGTATAGTGAGGGAGTGTTTACTCTGAACAATGAGTATAGTGAGGGTGTGTTTACTCAGAAAAATTAGTATAGTGAGGGGGTGTTTACTCTGAACAATGAGTATAGTGAGGGAGTGTTTACTCTGAACAATGAGTATAGTGAGGGAGTGTTTACTCTGAACAATTAGTATAGTGAGGGGGTGTTTACTCTGAACAATGAGTATAGTGAGGGAGTGTTTACTGTCTGAACAATGAGTATAGTGAGGGAGTGTTTACTCTGAACAATGAGTATAGTGAGGGAGTGTTTATTCTGAACAATGAGTATAGTGAGGGAGTGTTTACTCTGAACAATGAGTATAGTGAGGGAGTGTTTACTCTGAACAATGAGTATAGTGAGGGAGTGTTTACTCTGAACAATGAGTCTAGTGAGGGAGTGTTTACTGTCTGAACAATGAGTATAGTGAGGGAGTGTTTACTCTGAACAATGAGTATAGTGAGGGAGTGTTTACTCTGAACAATGAGTATAGTGAGGGAGTGTTTACTGTCTGAACAATGAGAATAGTGAGGGAGTGTTTACTCTGAACAATGAGTATAGTGAGGGGGTGTTTACTCTGAACAATGAGTATAGTGAGGGAGTGTTTACTCTGAACAATGAGTATAGTGAGGGAGTGTTTACTCTGAACAATGAGTATAGTGAGGGAGTGTTTACTGTCTGAACAATGAGTATAGTGAGGGAGTGTTTACTGTCTGAACAATTAGTATAGTGAGGGGGTGTTTACTGTCTGAACAATGAGTATAGTGAGGGAGTGTTTACAGTCTGAACAATGAGTATAGTGAGGGGGTGTTTACACTGAACAATGAGTATAGTGAGGGAGTGTTTACTGTCTGAACAATGAGTATAGTGAGGGAGTGTTTACTCTGAACAATGAGTATAGTGAGGGTGTGTTTACTCTGAACAATGAGTATAGTGAGGGAGTGTTTACTCTGAACAATGAGTATAGTGAGGGAGTGTTTGCTCTGAACAATGAGTATAGTGAGGGAGTGTTTACTGTCTGAACAATGAGTATAGTGAGGGGGTGTTTACTCTGAACAATGAGTATAGTGAGGGAGTGTTTACTGTCTCAACAATGAGTATAGTGAGGGGGTGTTTACTCTGAACAATGAGTATAGTGAGGGAGTGTTTACTGTCTGAACAATGAGTGTAGTGAGGGAGTGTTTACTGTCTGAACAATGAGTATAGTGAGGGAGTGTTTACTCTGAACAATGAGTATAGTGAGGGAGTGTTTGCTGTGAACAATGAGTATAGTGAGGGAGAGTTTACTCTGAACAATGAGTATAGTGAGGGGGTGTTTACTCTGAACAATGAGTATAGTGAGGGAGTGTTTACTCTGAACAATGAGTATAGTGAGGGTGTGTTTACTCTGAACAATGAGTATAGTGAGGGGGTGTTTACTGTCTGAACAATGAGTATAGTGAGGGAGTGTTTACTGTCTGAACAATGAGTATAGTGAGGGAGTGTTTACTCTGAACAATGAGTATAGTGAGGGTGTGTTTACTCAGAAAAATTAGTATAGTGAGGGGGTGTTTACTCTGAACAATGAGTATAGTGAGGGAGTGTTTACTCTGAACAATGAGTATAGTGAGGGAGTGTTTACTCTGAACAATTAGTATAGTGAGGGGGTGTTTACTCTGAACAATGAGTATAGTGAGGGAGTGTTTACTGTCTGAACAATGAGTATAGTGAGGGGGTGTTTACTCTGAACAATGAGTATAGTGAGGGAGTGTTTACTGTTTGAACAATGAGTATAGTGAGGGAGTGTTTACTCTGAACAATGAGAAAAGTGAGGGAGTGTTTACTGTCTGAACAATGAGTATAGTGAGGGAGTGTTTACTCTGAACAATGAGTATAGTGAGGGAGTGTTTACTGTCTGAACAATGAGTATAGTGAGGGAGTGTTTACTCTGAACAATGAGTATAGTGAGGGAGTGTTTATTCTGAACAATGAGTATAGTGAGGGAGTGTTTACTCTGAACAATGAGTATAGTGAGGGAGTGTTTACTCTGAACAATGAGTATAGTGAGGGAGTGTTTACTCTGAACAATGAGTCTAGTGAGGGAGTGTTTACTGTCTGAACAATGAGTATAGTGAGGGAGTGTTTACTCTGAACAATGAGTATAGTGAGGGAGTGTTTACTCTGAACAATGAGTATAGTGAGGGAGTGTTTACTGTCTGGACAATGAGAATAGTGAGGGAGTGTTTACTCTGAACAATGAGTATAGTGAGGGGGTGTTTACTCTGAACAATGAGTATAGTGAGGGAGTGTTTACTCTGAACAATGAGTATAGTGAGGGAGTGTTTACTCTGAACAATGAGTATAGTGAGGGAGTGTTTACTGTCTGAACAATGAGTATAGTGAGGGAGTGTTTACTGTCTGAACAATTAGTATAGTGAGGGGGTGTTTACTGTCTGAACAATGAGTATAGTGAGGGAGTGTTTACTGTCAGAACAATGAGTATAGTGAGGGGGTGTTTACTCTGAACAATGAGTATAGTGAGGGAGTGTTTACTGTCTGAACAATGAGTATAGTGAGGGAGTGTTTACTCTGAACAATGAGTATAGTGAGGGAGTGTTTACTGTCTGAACAATGAGTATAGTGAGGGGGTGTTTACACTGAACAATGAGTATAGTGAGGGAGTGTTTACTGTCTGAACAATGAGTATAGTGAGGGAGTGTTTTCTGTCTGAACAATGAGTATAGTGAGGGAGTGTTTACTCTGAACAATGAGTATAGTGAGGGGGTGTTTACTGTCTGAACAATGAGTATAGTGAGGGGGTGTTTACTGTCTGAACAATGAGTATAGTGAGGGAGTGTTTACTGTCTGAACAATGAGTATAGTGAGGGGGTGTTTACTGTCTGAACAATGAGTATAGTGAGGGAGTGTTTACTGTCTGAACAATGAGTATAGTGAGGGGGTGTTTACTGTCTGAACAATGAGTATAGTGAGGGAGTGTTTACTGTCTGAACAATGAGTATAGTGAGGGGGTGTTTACTGTCTGAACAATGAGTATAGTGAGGGGGTGTTTACTCTGAACAATGAGTATAGTGAGGGAGTGTTTACTGTCTGAACAATGAGTATAGTGAGGGAGTGTTTACTGTCTGAACAATGAGTATAGTGAGGGGGTGTTTACTGTCTGAACAATGAGTATAGTGAGGGGGTGTTTACTCTGAACAATGAGTATAGTGAGGGAGTGTTTACTCTGAACAATGAGTATAGTGAGGGAGTGTTTACTCTGAACAATGAGTATAGTGAGGGAGTGTTTACTGTCTGAACAATGAGAATAGTGAGGAAGTGTTTACTCAGAAAAATGAGTATAGTGAGGGGTGTTTACCCTGAACAATGAGTATAGTGAGGGAGTGTTTACTCTGAACAATGAGTATAGTGAGGGAGTGTTTACTCTGAACAATGAGTATAGTGAGGGAGTGTTTGCTCTGAACAATGAGTATAGTGAGGGAGTGTTTGCTGTGAACAATGAGTATAGTGAGGGAGTGTTTACTCTGAACAATGAGTATAGTGAGGGAGTGTTTACTCTGAACAATGAGTATAGTGAGGGGGTGTTTACTCTGAACAATGAGTATAGTGAGGGAGTGTTTACTCTGAACAATGAGTACAGTGAGGGAGTGTTTACTCTGAACAATGAGTACAGTGAGGGAGGGTTTACTCTGAACAATGAGTATAGTGAGGGTGTGTTTACTCTGAACAATGAGTATAGTGAGGGAGTGTTTACTCTGAACAATGAGTACAGTGAGGGAGTGTTTACTCTGAACAATGAGTATAGTGAGGGTGTGTTTACTCTGAACAATGAGTATAGTGAGGGAGTGTTTACTCTGAACAATGAGTATAGTGAGGGTGTGTTTACTCTGAAGAATGAGTATAGTGAGGGGGTGTTTACTGTCTGAACAATGAGTATAGTGAGGGGGTGTTTACTGTCTGAACAATGAGTATAGTGAGGGAGTGTTTACTCTGAACAATGAGTATAGTGAGGGAGTGTTTACTCTGAACAATGAGTATAGTGAGGGAGTGTTTACTCTGAACAATGAGTATAGTGAGGGAGTGTTTACTGTCTGAACAGTGAGTATAGTAAGGGGATGTTTACTCTGAACAATGAGTATAGTGAGGGAGTGTTTACTGTCTGAACAATGAGTATAGTGAGGGAGTGTTTACTCTGAACAATGAGTATAGTGAGGGAGTGTTTACTGTCTGAACAATGAGTATAGTGAGGGTGTGTTTACTCTGAACAATGAGTATAGTGAGGGGGTGTTTACTCTGAACAACGAGTATAGTGAGGGAGAGTTTACTCTGAACAATGAGTATAGTGAGGGAGTGTTTACTCTGAACAATGAGTATAGTGAGGGAGTGTTTACTCTGAACAATGAGTATAGTGAGGGAGTGTTTTCTCTGAACAATGAGGATAGTGAGGGAGTGTTTACTGTCTGAACAATGAGTATAGTGAGGGGGTGTTTACTCTGAACAATGAGTATAGTGAGGGAGTGTTTACTGTCTGAACAATGAGTATAGTGAGGGAGTGTTTACTGTCTGAACAATGAGTGTAGTGAGGGAGTGTTTACTGTCTGAACAATGAGTGTAGTGAGGGAGTGTTTACTGTCTGAACAATGAGTATAGTGAGGGGGTGTTTACTCTGAACAATGAGTATAGTGAGGGAGTGTTTACTGTCTGAACAATGAGTGTAGTGAGGGAGTGTTTACTGTCTGAACAATGAGTATAGTGAGGGAGTGTTTACTCTGAACAATGAGTATAGTGAGGGAGTGTTTACTCTGAACAATGAGTATAGTGAGGGATTGTTTACTCTGAACAATTAGTACAGTGAGGGGGTGTTTACTCTGAACAATGAGTATAGTGAGGGATTGTTTACTCTGAACAATTAGTATAGTGAGGGAGTGTTTACTCTGAACAATGAGTATAGTGAGGGAGTGTTTACTCTGAACAATGAGTATAGTGAGGGGGTGTTTACTGTCTGAACAATGAGTATAGTGAGGGAGTGTTTACTGTCTGAACAATTAGTATAGTGAGGGGGTGTTTACTGTCTGAACAATGAGTATAGTGCGGAGTGTTTACTCTGAACAATGAGTATAGTGAGGGGGTGTTTACTCTGAACAATGAGTATAGTGAGGGAGTGTTTACTCTGAACAATGAGTATAGTGAGGGTGTGTTTACTCTGAACAATGAGTATAGTGAGGGGGTGTTTACTGTCTGAACAATGAGTATAGTGAGGGAGTGTTTACTGTCTGAACAATGAGTATAGTGAGGGGGTGTTTACTCTGAACAATGAGTATAGTGAGGGTGTGTTTACTCAGAAAAATTAGTATAGTGAGGGGGTGTTTACTCTGAACAATGAGTGTAGTGAGGGAGTGTTTACTGTCTGAACAATGAGTATAGTGAGGGGGTGTTTACTCTGAACAATGAGTATAGTGAGGGAGTGTTTACTGTCTGAACAATGAGTGTAGTGAGGGAGTGTTTACTGTCTGAACAATGAGTATAGTGAGGGAGTGTTTACTCTGAACAATGAGTATAGTGAGGGAGTGTTTACTCTGAACAATGAGTATAGTGAGGGATTGTTTACTCTGAACAATTAGTACAGTGAGGGGGTGTTTACTCTGAACAATGAGTATAGTGAGGGATTGTTTACTCTGAACAATTAGTATAGTGAGGGAGTGTTTACTCTGAACAATGAGTATAGTGAGGGAGTGTTTACTCTGAACAATGAGTATAGTGAGGGGGTGTTTACTGTCTGAACAATGAGTATAGTGAGGGAGTGTTTACTGTCTGAACAATTAGTATAGTGAGGGGGTGTTTACTGTCTGAACAATGAGTATAGTGCGGAGTGTTTACTCTGAACAATGAGTATAGTGAGGGGGTGTTTACTCTGAACAATGAGTATAGTGAGGGAGTGTTTACTCTGAACAATGAGTATAGTGAGGGTGTGTTTACTCTGAACAATGAGTATAGTGAGGGGGTGTTTACTGTCTGAACAATGAGTATAGTGAGGGAGTGTTTACTGTCTGAACAATGAGTATAGTGAGGGGGTGTTTACTCTGAACAATGAGTATAGTGAGGGTGTGTTTACTCAGAAAAATTAGTATAGTGAGGGGGTGTTTACTCTGAACAATGAGTATAGTGAGGGAGTGTTTACTGTCTGAACAATGAGTATAGTGAGGGGGTGTTTACTCTGAACAATGAGTGTAGTGAGGGAGTGTTTACTGTCTGAACAATGAGTATAGTGAGGGAGTGTTTACTCTGAACAATGAGTATAGTGAGGGAGTGTTTGCTGTGAACAATGAGTATAGTGAGGGAGTGTTTACTCTGAACAATGAGTATAGTGAGGGAGTGTTTACTGTCTGAACAATGAGTATAGTGACGGTGTGTTTACTCTGAACAATGAGTATAGTGAGGGGGTGTTTACTCTGAACAATGAGTATAGTGAGGGAGTGTTTACTGTCTGAACAGTGAGTATAGTAAGGGGATGTTTACTCTGAACAATGAGTATAGTGAGGGAGTGTTTACTGTCTGAACAATGAGTATAGTGAGGGAGTGTTTACTCTGAACAATGAGTATAGTGAGGGAGTGTTTTCTGTCTGAACAATGAGTATAGTGAGGGAGTGTTTACTGTCTGAACAATGAGTATAGTGAGGGTGTGTTTACTCTGAACAATGAGTATAGTGAGGGGGTGTTTACTCTGAACAATGAGTATAGTGAGGGAGAGTTTACTCTGAACAATGAGTATAGTGAGGGAGTGTTTACTCTGAACAGTGAGTATAGTGAGGGAGTGTTTACTCTGAACAATGAGTATAGTGAGGGAGTGTTTGCTCTGAACAATGAGTATAGTGAGGGAGTGTTTACTGTCTGAACAATGAGTATAGTGAGGGGGTGTTTACTCTGAACAATGAGTATAGTGAGGGAGTGTTTACTGTCTGAACAATGAGTATAGTGAGGGGGTGTTTACTCTGAACAATGAGTATAGTGCGGGAGTGTTTACTGTCTGAACAATGAGTGTAGTGAGCGAGTGTTTACTGTCTGAACAATGAGTATAGTGAGGGAGTGTTTACTGTCTGAACAATGAGTATAGTGAGGGAGTGTTTGCTGTGAACAATGAGTATAGTGAGGGAGTGTTTACTCTGAACAATGAGTATAGTGAGGGATTGTTTACTCTGAACAATGAGTATAGTGAGGGAGTGTTTACTCTGAACAATGAGTATAGTGAGGGAGTGTTTACTCTGAACAATGAGTATAGTGAGGGGGTCTTTACTGTCTGAACAATGAGTATAGTGAGGGAGTGTTTACTGTCTGAACAATTAGTAAAGTGAGGGGGTGTTTACTGTCTGAACAATGAGTATAGTGCGGAGTGTTTACTCTGAACAATGAGTATAGTGAGGGGGTGTTTACTCTGAACAATGAGTATAGTGAGGGAGTGTTTACTCTGAACAATGAGTATAGTGAGGGTGTGTTTACTCTGAACAATGAGTATAGTGAGGGGGTGTTTACTGTCTGAACAATGAGTATAGTGAGGGAGTGTTTACTGTCTGAACAGTTAGTATAGTGAGGGGGTGTTTACTGTCTGAACAATGAGTATAGTGAGGGAGTGTTTACTGTCAGAACAATGAGTATAGTGAGGGGGTGTTTACTCAGAAAAATGAGTATAGTTTGGGGTGTTTACCCTGAACAATGAGTATAGTGAGGGAGTGTTTACTCTGAACAATGAGTATAGTGAGGGAGTGTTTACTCTGAACAATGAGTATAGTGAGGGAGTGTTTGCTCTGAACAATGAGTATAGTGAGGGAGTGTTTGCTGTGAACAATGAGTATAGTGAGGGAGTGTTTACTCTGAACAATGAGTATAGTGAGGGAGTGTTTACTCTGAACAATGAGTATAGTGAGGGGGTGTTTACTCTGAACAATGAGTATAGTGAGGGAGTGTTTACTCTGAACAATGAGTACAGTGAGGGAGTGTTTACTCTGAACAATGAGTATAGTGAGGGTGTGTTTACTCTGAACAATGAGTATAGTGAGGGGGTGTTTACTGTCTGAACAATGAGTATAGTGAGGGAGTGTTTACTGTCTGAACAATGAGTATAGTGAGGGGGTGTTTACTGTCTGAACAATGAGTATAGTGAGGGAGTGTTTACTCTGAACAATGAGTATAGTGAGGGAGTGTTTACTCTGAACAATGAGTATAGTGAGGGAGTGTTTACTCTGAACAATGAGTATAGTGAGGGAGTGTTTACTGTCTGAACAGTGAGTATAGTAAGGGGATGTTTACTCTGAACAATGAGTATAGTGAGGGAGTGTTTACTGTCTGAACAATGAGTATAGTGAGGGAGTGTTTACTCTGAACAATGAGTATAGTGAGGGAGTGTTTACTGTCTGAACAATGAGTATAGTGAGGGTGTGTTTACTCTGAACAATGAGTATAGTGAGGGGGTGTTTACTCTGAACAATGAGTATAGTGAGGGAGAGTTTACTCTGAACAATGAGTATAGTGAGGGAGTGTTTACTCTGAACAATGAGTATAGTGAGGGAGTGTTTACTCTGAACAATGAGTATAGTGAGGGAGTGTTTGCTCTGAACAATGAGTATAGTGAGGGAGTGTTTACTGTCTGAACAATGAGTATAGTGAGGGGGTGTTTACTCTGAACAATGAGTATAGTGAGGGAGTGTTTACTCTGAACAATGAGTATAGTGAGGGAGTGTTTACTGTCTGAACAATGAGTATAGTGAGGGAGTGTTTACTGTCTGAACAATGAGTATAGTGAGGGGGTGTTTACTCTGAACAATGAGTATAGTGAGGGAGTGTTTACTGTCTGAACAATGAGTGTAGTGAGGGAGTGTTTACTGTCTGAACAATGAGTATAGTGAGGGAGTGTTTGCTCTGAACAATGAGTATAGTGAGGGAGTGTTTGCTGTGAACAATGAGTATAGTGAGGGAGTCTTTACTCTGAACAATGAGTATAGTGAGGGAGTGTTTACTCTGAACAATGAGTATAGTGAGGGGGTGTTTACTCTGAACAATGAGTATAGTGAGGGATTGTTTACTCTGAACAATGAGTATAGTGAGGGAGTGTTTACTCTGAACAATGAGTATAGTGAGGGGGTGTTTACTGTCTGAACAATGAGTATAGTGAGGGAGTGTTTACTGTCTGAACAATTAGTATAGTGAGGGGGTGTTTACTGTCTGAACAATGAGTATAGTGAGGGAGTGTTTACTGTCTGAACAATTAGTATAGTGAGGGGGTGTTTACTGTCTGAACAATGAGTATAGTGAGGGAGTGTTTACTCTGAACAATGAGTATAGTGAGGGAGTGTTTACTCTGAACAATGAGTATAGTGAGGGTGTGTTTACTCTGAACAATGAGTATAGTGAGGGGGTGTTTACTGTCTGAACAATGAGTATAGTGAGGGAGTGTTTACTGTCTGAACAATGAGTATAGTGAGGGGGTGTTTACTCTGAACAATGAGTATAGTGAGGGTGTGTTTACTCTGAACAATGAGTATAGTGAGGGGGTGTTTACTGTCTGAACAATGAGTATAGTGAGGGAGTGTTTACTGTCTGAACAATGAGTATAGTGAGGGGGTGTTTACTGTCTGAACAATGAGTATAGTGAGGGAGTGTTTACTGTCTGAACAATGAGTATAGTGAGGGGGTGTTTACTCTGAACAATGAGTATAGTGAGGGAGTGTTTATTGTCTGAACAATGAGTATAGTGAGGGAGTGTTTACTCTGAACAATGAGTATAGTGAGGGGGTGTTTACTCTGAACAATGAGTATAGTGAGGGAGTGTTTACTGTCTGAACAATGAGTATAGTGAGGGAGTGTTTACTCTGAACAATGAGTATAGTGAGGGAGTGTTTACTCTGAACAATGAGTATAGTGAGGGGGTGTTTACTGTCTGAACAATGAGTATAGTGAGGGGGTGTTTACTCTGAACAATGAGTATAGTGAGGGAGTGTTTACTGTCTGAACAATGAGTATAGTGAGGGGGTGTTTACTCTGAACAATGAGTATAGTGAGGGAGTGTTTACTCTGAACAATGAGTATAGTGAGGGGGTGTTTACTCTGAACAATGAGTATAGTGAGGGAGTGTTTACTGTCTGAACAATGAGTGTAGTGAGGGAGTGTTTATTGTCTGAACAATGAGTATAGTGAGGGGGTGTTTACTCTGAACAATGAGTATAGTGAGGGAGTGTTTACTGTCTGAACAATGAGTATAGTGAGGGAGTGTTTACTCTGAACAATGAGTATAGTGAGGGAGTGTTTACTCTGAACAATGAGTATAGTGAGGGGGTGTTTACTGTCTGAACAATGAGTATAGTGAGGGGGTGTTTACTCTGAACAATGAGTATAGTGAGGGAGTGTTTACTGTCTGAACAATGAGTATAGTGAGGGGGTGTTTACTCGGAACAATGAGTATAGTGAGGGAGTGTTTACTCTGAACAATGAGTATAGTGAGGGGGTGTTTACTCTGAACAATGAGTATAGTGAGGGAGTGTTTACTGTCTGAACAATGAGTGTAGTGAGGGAGTGTTTACTGTATGAACAATGAGTATAGTGAGGGAGTGTTTACTCTGAACAATGAGTATAGTGAGGGAGTGTTTACTCTGAACAATGAGTATAGTGAGGGAGTGTTTACTGTCTGAACAATGAGTGTAGTGAGGGAGTGTTTACTGTCTGAACAATGAGTATAGTGAGGGAGTGTTTGCTGTGAACAATGAGTATAGTGAGGGAGTGTTTACTCTGAACAATGAGTATAGTGAGGGATTGTTTACTCTGAACAATGAGTATAGTGAGGGAGTGTTTACTCTGAACAATGAGTATAGTGAGGGAGTGTTTACTCTGAACAATGAGTATAGTGAGGGGGTGTTTACTGTCTGAACAATGAGTATAGTGAGGGAGTGTTTACTGTCTGAACAATTAGTAAAGTGAGGGGGTGTTTACTGTCTGAACAATGAGTATAGTGAGGGAGTGTTTACTGTCTGAACAATGAGTATAGTGAGGGAGTGTTTGCTGTGAACAATGAGTATAGTGAGGGAGTGTTTACTCTGAACAATGAGTATAGTGAGGGATTGTTTTCTCTGAACAATGAGTATAGTGAGGGAGTGTTTACTCTGAACAATGAGTAAAGTGAGGGAGTGTTTACTCTGAACAATGAGTATAGTGAGGGAGTGTTTACTCTGAACAATGAGTATAGAGAGGGTGTGTTTACTCTGAACAATGAGTATAGTGAGGGGGTGTTTACTGTCTGAACAATGAGTATAGTGAGGGAGTGTTTACTGTCTGAACAGTTAGTATAGTGAGGGGGTGTTTACTGTCTGAACAATGAGTATAGTGAGGGAGTGTTTACTGTCTGAACAGTTAGTATAGTGAGGGGGTGTTTACTGTCTGAACAGTTAGTATAGTGAGGGGGTGTTTACTGTCAGAACAATGAGTATAGTGAGGGAGTGTTTACTCTGAACAATGAGTATAGTGAGGGATTGTTTACTCTGAACAATGAGTATAGTGAGGGAGTGTTTACTCTGAACAATGAGTATAGTGAGGGAGTGTTTACTCTGAACAATGAGTATAGTGAGGGGGTGTTTACTGTCTGAACAATGAGTATAGTGAGGGAGTGTTTACTGTCTGAACAATTAGTAAAGTGAGGGGGTGTTTACTGTCTGAACAATGAGTATAGTGAGGGAGTGTTTACTGTCTGAACAATGAGTATAGTGAGGGAGTGTTTGCTGTGAACAATGAGTATAGTGAGGGAGTGTTTACTCTGAACAATGAGTATAGTGAGGGATTGTTTTCTCTGAACAATGAGTATAGTGAGGGAGTGTTTACTCTGAACAATGAGTAAAGTGAGGGAGTGTTTACTCTGAACAATGAGTATAGTGAGGGAGTGTTTACTCTGAACAATGAGTATAGAGAGGGTGTGTTTACTCTGAACAATGAGTATAGTGAGGGGGTGTTTACTGTCTGAACAATGAGTATAGTGAGGGAGTGTTTACTGTCTGAACAGTTAGTATAGTGAGGGGGTGTTTACTGTCTGAACAATGAGTATAGTGAGGGAGTGTTTACTGTCTGAACAGTTAGTATAGTGAGGGGGTGTTTACTGTCTGAACAGTTAGTATAGTGAGGGGGTGTTTACTGTCAGAACAATGAGTATAGTGAGGGGGTGTTTACTGTCAGAACAATGAGTATAGTGAGGGGGTGTTTACTCAGAAAAATGAGTATAGTGAGGGGTGTTTACCCTGAACAATGAGTATAGTGAGGGAGTGTTTACTCTGTACAATGAGTATAGTGAGGGAGTGTTTACTCTGAACAATGAGTATAGTGAGGGAGTGTTTGCTCTGAACAATGAGTATAGTGAGGGAGTGTTTGCTGTGAACAATGAGTATAGTGAGGGAGTGTTTACTCTGAACAATGAGTATAGTGAGGGAGTGTTTACTCTGAACAATGAGTATAGTGAGGGGGTGTTTACTCTGAACAATGAGTATAGTGAGGGAGTGTTTACTCTGAACAATGAGTACAGTGAGGGAGTGTTTACTCTGAACAATGAGTATAGTGAGGGTGTGTTTACTCTGAACAATGAGTATAGTGAGGGGGTGTTTACTGTCTGAACAATGAGTATAGTGAGGGGGTGTTTACTGTCTGAACAATGAGTATAGTGAGGGAGTGTTTACTCTGAACAATGAGTATAGTGAGGGAGTGTTTACTCTGAACAATGAGTATAGTGAGGGAGTGTTTACTCTGAACAATGAGTATAGTGAGGGAGTGTTTACTGTCTGAACAGTGAGTATAGTAAGGGGATGTTTACTCTGAACAATGAGTATAGTGAGGGAGTGTTTACTGTCTGAACAATGAGTATAGTGAGGGAGTGTTTACTCTGAACAATGAGTATAGTGAGGGAGTGTTTACTGTCTGAACAATGAGTATAGTGAGGGTGTGTTTACTCTGAACAATGAGTATAGTGAGGGGGTGTTTACTCTGAACAATGAGTATAGTGAGGGAGAGTTTACTCTGAACAATGAGTATAGTGAGGGAGTGTTTACTCTGAACAATGAGTATAGTGAGGGAGTGTTTACTCTGAACAATGAGTATAGTGAGGGAGTGTTTGCTCTGAACAATGAGTATAGTGAGGGAGTGTTTACTGTCTGAACAATGAGTATAGTGAGGGGGTGTTTACTCTGAACAATGAGTATAGTGAGGGAGTGTTTACTGTCTGAACAATGAGTATAGTGAGGGGGTGTTTACTCTGAACAATGAGTATAGTGAGGGAGTGTTTACTGTCTGAACAATGAGTGTAGTGAGGGAGTGTTTACTGTCTGAACAATGAGTATAGTGAGGGAGTGTTTACTCTGAACAATGAGTATAGTGAGGGAGTGTTTGCTGTGAACAATGAGTATAGTGAGGGAGTCTTTACTCTGAACAATGAGTATAGTGAGGGAGTGTTTACTCTGAACAATGAGTATAGTGAGGGGGTGTTTACTCTGAACAATGAGTATAGTGAGGGATTGTTTACTCTGAACAATGAGTATAGTGAGGGAGTGTTTACTCTGAACAATGAGTATAGTGAGGGAGTGTTTACTCTGAACAATGAGTATAGTGAGGGGGTGTTTACTGTCTGAACAATGAGTATAGTGAGGGAGTGTTTACTGTCTGAACAATTAGTATAGTGAGTGGGTGTTTACTGTCTGAACAATGAGTATAGTGAGGGAGTGTTTACTGTCTGAACAATTAGTATAGTGAGGGGGTGTTTACTGTCTGAACAATGAGTATAGTGCGGAGTGTTTACTCTGAACAATGAGTATAGTGAGGGGGTGTTTACTCTGAACAATGAGTATAGTGAGGGAGTGTTTACTCTGAACAATGAGTATAGTGAGGGTGTGTTTACTCTGAACAATGAGTATAGTGAGGGGGTGTTTACTGTCTGAACAATGAGTATAGTGAGGGAGTGTTTACTGTCTGAACAATGAGTATAGTGAGGGGGTGTTTACTCTGAACAATGAGTATAGTGAGGGTGTGTTTACTCAGAAAAATTAGTATAGTGAGGGGGTGTTTACTCTGAACAATGAGTATAGTGAGGGAGTGTTTATTGTCTGAACAATGAGTATAGTGAGGGGGTGTTTACTCTGAACAATGAGTATAGTGAGGGAGTGTTTACTGTCTGAACAATGAGTATAGTGAGGGGGTGTTTACTCTGAACAATGAGTATAGTGAGGGAGTGTTTACTGTCTGAACAATGAGTATAGTGAGGGAGTGTTTACTCTGAACAATGAGTATAGTGAGGGAGTGTTTACTCTGAACAATCAGTATAGTGAGGGAGTGTTTACTCTCTGAACAATGAGTATAGTGAGGGGGTGTTTACTCTGAACAATGAGTATAGTGAGGGAGTGTTTACTGTCTGAACAATGAGTATAGTGAGGGAGTGTTTACTCTGAACAATGAGTATAGTGAGGGAGTGTTTACTGTCTGAACAATGAGTATAGTGAGGGAGTGTTTACTCTGAACAATGAGTATAGTGAGGGAGTGTTTACTGTCTGAACAATGAGTGTAGTGAGGGAGTGTTTACTGTCTGAACAATGAGTATAGTGAGGGAGTGTTTACTCTGAACAATGAGTATAGTGAGGGAGTGTTTGCTGTGAACAATGAGTATAGTGAGGGAGTGTTTACTCTGAACAATGAGTATAGTGAGGGAGTGTTTACTCTGAACAATGAGTACAGTGAGGGAGTGTTTACTCTGAACAATGAGTATAGTGAGGGTGTGTTTACTCTGAACAATGAGTATAGTGAGGGGGTGTTTACTGTCTGAACAATGAGTATAGTGAGGGAGTGTTTACTGTCTGAACAATGAGTATAGTGAGGGGGTGTTTACTGTCTGAACAATGAGTATAGTGAGTGTCATGATATTCAAACACACACATCATGATGGACACACTAACAGGCAAATCAGAGTACACAACACCACAACCAATCACAGACAAGAACACCAACCACATAAAAAGCACGAGCACGACACCTGGAGGTCAGTAGGTCTGGGGAGAAGGAAGCATGAAAGAGCTGTTGAAACACCACAAGCAGGGAGCCCCCCACGTGCAGAGTGCAAAGACCAAGTTGTAAATAGTGAGTTTAAATAAACAAGTGTTGTACCATATGCAACTGTGTTGGCTCTTCTGTGTGTTAGAACACCCAACACCACATGGTACAGGAGTGGATCGATACCTGCCTACCAACCTGCCATTCTGGACATGGACCACACCGGCAAACCGCAGCCGATGCAAGTCACGGGGAACCTAGGCACCAACTGGAAGCTCTACAGGCAGCGATTTGACCTGTACATCCGTGCCACCGAAAAACAGAATGTCTCGGATGATTCGAAGATTGCAATGCTCCTCTTCTACGCAGGCCCCCACCCAAATGATGTCTTTAATTCACTGGTGTTCGAGGAAGGCGAAAACCAGGCCAAATATGACACGGTCATCCTCAAAATGGACCAGCACTTTCAAACTGAAGTAAACGAAACTTTCGAAAGATACATCTTTCAGCAACGCCTGCAAGGTAAGGAGGAGCTTTTTCAACCCTTTTTGACGCACCTCCGGATTCTAGCGCAGTCCTGCGGTTACGGCACCACCACAGAGTCCATGATCAGGGACCAGATTGTTTTTGGCGTTGCCTCCAGTGGCCTACGCCAGCAGCTTCTTAAAATAAAAAGCCTCACCTTAGCGTCTGCTGTGGAAGCCTGTGTCCTCCACGAAAATGCTGCCTGCCGTTTTGCCCGATTTCAGGCGTCCGAGTTGGCACGGAGGGGGTCCCCAGCCGTCGAATCGGCAAGCCAGGCCGCCCACGACGTTGAACGCATCCAGGCCGTCGATTTCTTCCCGCCCCACGGCCCGGACGACAGCGGCCGCTTCCCGCGCTTTTCGCGGTCTCCCGCGCAGGTGCGCGCCAAGAATAACGGCCACAACGAGGGACGCACTGCGCAGGCGCGCCCACCGCAAGATCGCACTGCGCATGCGCAGTGGCGCAACGAACGCCGTGACGTCATGACGTGCAGCAAGTGTGGAGGTCTACACTTAAAAGGGCAATGTCCTGCAAAATACCAACAGTGCAACAGATGTGCCATGATAGGCCACTACGCAGCCCGCTGTCGTGCGGCTCAACCCATGGATCCGGCGCATCCTCGACAACCTCGCACACGAGTCAGGACCGTCCAGCCCACGCATCAAGACTTCCAGTTAAGTGATGCAGATGACCAGGATGACTTCAGAGTTGCCGTCATTGATGTCAACAAGGTCAATGCCATCAATCCAGACGATGAGTGGTGTGCCACCCTGACGGTCAACCGATCGCGCGTCGCCTTCCGTCTGGACACCGGCGCATCCGCCAACCTGATTGCTTACTCTGCAGTCCAGGCCATGAAGGTCAAACCACTCATCACACCATCCCGGCTTAAGATGGTTGACTATAACGGGAACGTTATCCCGTCCGTAGGATCTTGCCAGCTACAGGTGACTCACAAGAGGTACACGGCCACACTCCCCTTCGAAGTTGTGGGCTCATCAAAGGACTCGTTACTGGGCGCACAAGCGTGTAAGGTCCTTCACCTGGTACAGCGCATCATGTCTCTCTCTCCAGATGAGATATCCGACTTCCCGGATGCTGAGTTCCACGCGAATCTCCATTCCCTCCTCGCTCACAACCAGGAGGTTTTTGAAGGCATGGGGACATTGCCACACACGTACAAGATTCGACTCAGACCGGACGCCATCCCTGTCGTTCACGCACCTCGCAGGGTTCCTGCGCCTCTCAAAGACCGCCTCAAGGCACAACTGCAGATTCTTCAGGACCAAGGGGTCCTATCCAAGGTCACGGAGCCCACGCCATGGGTCAGCTCCATGGTCTGTGTAAAGAAGCCCTCTGGCGAGCTCCGTATATGTATAGATCCAAAAGATCTGAACAACAACATCATGCGGGAACACTATCCCATCCCAAAACGAGAAGACCTCACCAGCGAGATGGCGCGAGCCAACATATTCACTAAATTGGATGCGTCCAAAGGATTCTGGCAGATCCAACTGGACCCGGCCAGCCGAAGACTATGCACATTCAACACCCCTTTTGGCAGATTCTGCTACAACCGGATGCCATTCGGCATCATTTCGGCATCTGAAGTATTCCACCGCATTATGGAGCAGATGATGGAAGGCATCGAAGGGGTACGTGTATATGTGGACGATATCATCATTTGGTCCACCACTCCGCAGGAACACATGCATCGTCTTCGACGTGTCTTCACCCGCATACGGCAAAATGGCCTGCGTCTCAACCGTGCGAAGTGTGCTTTCGGCCAGACGGAGCTGAAATTCCTCGGGGACCACATCTCAAGGTCCGGGGTCCGTCCCGATGCAGACAAGGTTAGCGCCATCACAGCCATGCCACGACCGGCTGACAAGAAGGCTGTCTTAAGATTCCTGGGCATGGTCAACTTCCTTGGGAAGTTCATTCCCAACCTGGCTTCTCATACAACAAACATGCGCCATCTCGTAAAAAAATCGACGGAATTCAACTGGCACCAGTCGCATCAGCAGGAATGGGAGGAGCTCAAGCACAAACTGGTCACGGCACCAGTGCTGGCCTTCTTTGACGCGACTCGCCCTACAAAGATCTCAACAGACGCCAGCCAATCTGGTATTGGAGCGGTACTCCTGCAAAAAGACAGCACGTCATCATGGGCCCCGGTTGCGTATGCCTCACGAGCCATGACCCCTACCGAACAGCGCTACGCGCAAATCGAAAAAGAATGCCTGGGCTTGTTAACTGGACTGGACAAGTTCCACGACTATGTGTATGGCCTGCCACGATTCACGGTCGAAACTGACCACCGCCCCCTGGTCAACATCATTAACAAAGACCTGAACGACATGACTCCTCGCCTCCAGCGCATCTTACTCAAACTCAGGAGGTACGATTTTGAACTGATCTACACTCCGGGGAAGGAACTCATAGTGGCGGACACTCTTTCCCGAGCAGTGAGCACACCACCAGATGCGGAGGGGTTCGTGCGTCAAATTGAGGCACACGTGACTCTGACAGCAGCAAATATGCCAGCTGATGATCCTTGTCTGGCCCACATACGCGCAGAGACGGCGACTGACCCTCTGCTGCAGCGAGTGATGCGCCACATGACGGAAGGGTGGCTAAAAGGGCAGTGCCCCCAGTTTTACAATGTGCGAGATGATCTCACCAATATAGACGGGGTCCTTATGAAATCGCATAGGATCGTCATTCCACACAGTGTGCGCCAGATGATTCTTCGTCAACTACACGAAGGCCACTTGGGTGTCGAAAAATGCAGACGAAGGGCCCGGGCGGCGGTATATTGGCCGGGTATTAATGAAGACATAGCCAACATGGTGCTCAACTGCACAACCTGTCAGAGGTTTCAGCCGGCGCAACCTCCGGAAACACTTCTACCACACGAGATGGTGACGTCCCCCTGGGCGAAGGTGGGTGTTGACCTATTTCACGCGCTCGGCAGAGATTACATTGTTATTATAGACTACTTCTCAAACTACCCGGAAGTCATGCCTCTCCATGATCTGACGTCGTCCGCAGTCATTGGGGCCTGCAAGGAAACGTTTGCTCGCCATGGCATTCCAAGGACTGTCATGTCAGACAATGGACCTTGTTTTGCCAGCCGTGAATGGTCGTCCTTTGCCGCAGCATATGGTTTCACTCATGTGACATCCAGCCCTCTGCATCCACAATCGAACGGGAAGGCTGAAAAGGGTGTCCACATCGCAAAGCGGCTCCTGTGCAAGGCGGCTGATGCCGGATCGGACTTTAACCTTGCCTTGCTGGCCTATCGATCGGCCCCGTTATCCACGGGCCTCTCGCCAGCGCAGCTACTAATGGGTCGCTCCCTCAGGACGACGGTACCTTCCGTCCTGGCACCGACAACAGACCATGAGGCGGTTCTTCGGGACATGCAACTGCAGCGTGATCGCCAGAAAGGTCGGTACGACACACGAGCGACGGACCTGCCCCCCCTGTCCTCCGGAGACAAAGTACGCGTCCATCAACCGTATGGTGGCTGGTCAGCACCGGCCGAAGTCCTCCGACAAGTGGCTCCCCGCTCGTTCCTGGTTCGCATGCCGGATGGTTCCGTGCGTCGCCGCAATCGGCGCGCCCTTCGCCGACTTCCACGTTCACAGCCACACAACACGCCAGATCCTCAACAGGCTTCCGAGGATGACTTTGTGGAGCTGCCGCACATCACGCCCTTTCCATCGCCACCCATGGCCATGCCTGCACAGCAGCCGGTGGTTCTTGATCCACCCTTAAGGCGGTCAACCCGAATTCGTCGCAAACCCATTAGAATGGACTTATAATACAGTTCATATGTTTAATAAGTTGGACAATTTTACATGATAACCTGTTGTTGTTTATCGTTCCAGATGTCGTCTGACTGGACAACTGTTCAAAATTTTTTTTCTTCTTCTCTCGTTCGCATTTCTGTTATGTTATGGTACAACTGGATTCATGTGACGCACTCGACATCGCCCCATGTACATAGTTCCGTCATAGACACATGCTGCACACGACACACACACACTCTTAGATGCACTCACGTCACGATCATATTTATTACCACGTAGGCACATATCTTTGTAAAAAGGGGGGATGTCATGATATTCAAACACACACATCATGATGGACACACTAACAGGCAAATCAGAGTACACAACACCACAACCAATCACAGACAAGAACACCAACCACATAAAAAGCACGAGCACGACACCTGGAGGTCAGTAGGTCTGGGGAGAAGGAAGCATGAAAGAGCTGTTGAAACACCACAAGCAGGGAGCCCCCCACGTGCAGAGTGCAAAGACCAAGTTGTAAATAGTGAGTTTAAATAAACAAGTGTTGTACCATATGCAACTGTGTTGGCTCTTCTGTGTGTTAGAACACCCAACACCACAGTGAGGGAGTGTTTACTCTGAACAATGAGTATAGTGAGGGAGTGTTTGCTGTGAACAATGAGTATAGTGAGGGAGTGTTTACTCTGAACAATGAGTATAGTGAGGGAGTGTTTACTCTGAACAATGAGTACAGTGAGGGAGTGTTTACTCTGAACAATGAGTATAGTGAGGGTGTGTTTACTCTGAACAATGAGTATAGTGAGGGGGTGTTTACTGTCTGAACAATGAGTATAGTGAGGGAGTGTTTACTGTCTGAACAATGAGTATAGTGAGGGGGTGTTTACTGTCTGAACAATGAGTATAGTGAGGGAGTGTTTACTCTGAACAATGAGTATAGTGAGGGAGTGTTTACTGTCTGAACAGTGAGTATAGTAAGGGGATGTTTACTCTGAACAATGAGTATAGTGAGGGAGTGTTTACTGTCTGAACAATGAGTATAGTGAGGGAGTGTTTACTCTGAACAATGAGTATAGTGAGGGAGTGTTTACTGTCTGAACAATGAGTATAGTGAGGGTGTGTTTACTCTGAACAATGAGTATAATGAGGGGTTGTTTTCTATGAACAATGAGTATAGTGAGGGAGAGTTTACTCTGAACAATGAGTATAGTGAGGGAGTGTTTACTCTGAACAATGAGTATAGTGAGGGAGTGTTTACTCTGAACAATGAGTATAGTGAGGGAGTGTTTGCTCTGAACAATGAGTATAGTGAGGGAGTGTTTACTGTCTGAACAATGAGTATAGTGAGGGGGTGTTTACTCTGAACAATGAGTATAGTGAGGGAGTGTTTACTGTCTGAACAATGAGTATAGTGAGGGGGTGTTTACTCTGAACAATGAGTATAGTGAGGGAGTGTTTACTGTCTGAACAATGAGTGTAGTGAGGGAGTGTTTACTCTGAACAATGAGTATAGTGAGGGAGTGTTTACTGTCTGAACAATGAGTATAGTGAGGGAGTGTTTACTGTCTGAACAATGAGTATAGTGAGGGAGTGTTTACTCTGAACAATGAGTATAGTGAGGGAGTGTTTGCTGTGAACAATGAGTATAGTGAGGGAGTGTTTACTCTGAACAATGAGTATAGTGAGGGAGTGTTTACTCTGAACAATGAGTATAGTGAGGGGGTGTTTACTCTGAACAATGAGTATAGTGAGGGATTGTTTACTCTGAACAATGAGTATAGTGAGGGAGTGTTTACTCTGAACAATGAGTATAGTGATGGAGTGTTTACTGTCTGAACAATGAGTATAGTGAGGGAGTGTTTACTCTGAACAATGAGTATAGTGAGGGAGTGTTTACTCTGAACAATGAGTATAGTGAGGGAGTGTTTACTCTGAACAATGAGTATAGTGAGGGGGTGTTTACTGTCTGAACAATGAGTATAGTGAGGGGTTGTTTACTCTGAACAATGAGTATAGTGAGGGAGTGTTTACTCTGAACAATGAGTATAGTGAGGGAGTGTTTACTCTGAACAATGAGTATAGTGAGGGTGTGTTTACTCTGAACAATGAGTATAGTGAGGGGGTGTTTACTGTCTGAACAATGAGTATAGTGAGGGAGTGTTTACTGTCTGAACAATGAGTATAGTGAGGGAGTGTTTACTCTGAACAATGAGTATAGTGAGGGGGTGTTTACTCTGAACAATGAGTATAGTGAGGGAGTGTTTACTCTGAACAATGAGTATAGTGAGGGAGTGTTTACTCTGAACAATGAGTATAGTGAGGGTGTGTTTACTCTGAACAATGAGTATAGTGAGGGGGTGTTTACTGTCTGAACAATGAGTATAGTGAGGGAGTGTTTACTGTCTGAACAATGAGTATAGTGAGGGAGTGTTTACTCTGAACAATGAGTATAGTGAGGGTGTGTTTACTCAGAAAAATTAGTATAGTGAGGGGGTGTTTACTCTGAACAATGAGTATAGTGAGGGAGTGTTTACTCTGAACAATGAGTATAGTGAGGGAGTGTTTACTCTGAACAATTAGTATAGTGAGGGGGTGTTTACTCTGAACAATGAGTATAGTAAGGGAGTGTTTACTGTCTGAACAATGAGTATAGTGAGGGGGTGTTTACTCTGAACAATGAGTATAGTGAGGGAGTGTTTACTGTTTGAACAATGAGTATAGTGAGGGAGTGTTTACTGTCTGAACAATGAGTATAGTGAGGGAGTGTTTACTCTGAACAATGAGTATAGTGAGGGAGTGTTTACTGTCTGAACAATGAGTATAGTGAGGGAGTGTTTACTCTGAACAATGAGTATAGTGAGGGAGTGTTTATTCTGAACAATGAGTATAGTGAGGGAGTGTTTACTCTGAACAATGAGTATAGTGAGGGAGTGTTTACTCTGAACAATGAGTATAGTGAGGGAGTGTTTACTCTGAACAATGAGTATAGTGAGGGAGTGTTTACTGTCTGAACAATGAGTATAGTGAGGGAGTGTTTACTCTGAACAATGAGTATAGTGAGGGAGTGTTTACTCTGAACAATGAGTATAGTGAGGGAGTGTTTACTGTCTGAACAATGAGATAGTGAGGGAGTGTTTACTCTGAACAATGAGTATAGTGAGGGGGTGTTTACTCTGAACAATGAGTATAGTGAGGGAGTGTTTACTCTGAACAATGAGTATAGTGAGGGAGTGTTTACTCTGAACAATGAGTATAGTGAGGGAGTGTTTACTGTCTGAACAATGAGTATAGTGAGGGAGTGTTTACTGTCTGAACAATTAGTATAGTGAGGGGGTGTTTACTGTCTGAACAATGAGTATAGTGAGGGGGTGTTTACTGTCTGAACAATGAGTATAGTGAGGGGGTGTTTACTCTGAACAATGAGTATAGTGAGGGAGTGTTTACTGTCAGAACAATGAGTATAGTGAGGGGGTGTTTACTCTGAACAATGAGTATAGTGAGGGAGTGTTTACTGTCTGAACAATGAGTATAGTGAGAGGGTGTTTACTCTGAACAATGAGTATAGTGAGGGAGTGTTTACTCTGAACAATGAGTATAGTGAGGGGGTGTTTACACTGAACAATGAGTATAGTGAGGGAGTGTTTACTGTCTGAACAATGAGTATAGTGAGGGAGTGTTTACTGTCTGAACAATGAGTATAGTGAGGGAGTGTTTACTCTGAACAATGAGTATAGTGAGGGGGTGTTTACTGTCTGAACAATGAGTATAGTGAGGGGGTGTTTACTGTCTGAACAATGAGTATAGTGAGGGAGTGTTTACTGTCTGAACAATGAGTATAGTGAGGGAGTGTTTACTCTGAACAATGAGTATAGTGAGGGAGTGTTTACTGTCTGAACAATGAGTATAGTGAGGGGGTGTTTACTCTGAACAATGAGTATAGTGAGGGAGTGTTTACTCTGAACAATGAGTATAGTGAGGGAGTGTTTACTGTCTGAACAATGAGTATAGTGAGGGGGTGTTTACTGTCTGAACAATGAGTATAGTGAGGGAGTGTTTACTCTGAACAATGAGTATAGTGAGGGAGTGTTTACTGTCTGAACAATGAGAATAGTGAGGGAGTGTTTACTCAGAAAAATGAGTATAGTGAGGGGTGTTTACCCTGAACAATGAGTATAGTGAGGGAGTGTTTACTCTGAACAATGAGTATAGTGAGGGAGTGTTTACTCTGAACAATGAGTACAGTGAGGGAGTGTTTACTCTGAACAATGAGTATAGTGAGGGTGTGTTTACTCTGAACAATGAGTATAGTGAGGGGGTGTTTACTGTCTGAACAATGAGTATAGTGAGGGAGTGTTTACTGTCTGAACAATGAGTATAGTGAGGGGGTGTTTACTGTCTGAACAATGAGTATAGTGAGGGAGTGTTTACTCTGAACAAGGAGTATAGTGAGGGAGTGTTTACTCTGAACAATGAGTATAGTGAGGGAGTGTTTACTGTCTGAACAGTGAGTATAGTGAGGGGGTGTTTACTCTGAACAATGAGTATAGTGAGGGAGTGTTTACTGTCTGAACAATGAGTATAGTGAGGGAGTGTTTACTCTGAACAATGAGTATAGTGAGGGAGTGTTTACTGTCTGAACAATGAGTATAGTGAGGGTGTGTTTACTCTGAACAATGAGTATAGTGAGGGAGTGTTTACTGTCTGAACAATGAGTATAGTGAGGGGGTGTTTACTCTGAACAATGAGTATAGTGAGGGAGTGTTTACTGTCTGAACAATGAGTATAGTGAGGGAGTGTTTACTGTCTGGGACAATGAGTATAGTGAGGGAGTGTTTACTCTGAACAATGAGTATAGTGAGGGAGTGTTTACTCTGAACAATGAGTATAGTGAGGGGGTGTTTACTGTCTGAACAATGAGTATAGTGAGGGAGTGTTTACTGTCTGAACAATGAGTATAGTGAGGGAGTGTTTACTCTGAACAATGAGTATAGTGAGGGAGTGTTTACTCAGAAAAATGAGTATAGTGAGGGGGTGTTTACTCTGAACAATGAGTATAGTGAGGGAGAGTTTACTCTGAACAATGAGTATAGTGAGGGAGTGTTTACTCTGAACAATGAGTATAGTGAGGGAGTGTTTACTCTGAACAATGAGTATAGTGAGGGAGTGTTTGCTCTGAACAATGAGTATAGTGAGGTAGTGTTTACTGCTGAACAATGAGTATAGTGAGAGGGTGTTTACTCTGAACAATGAGTATAGTGAGGGAGTGTTTACTGTCTGAACAATGAGTATAGTGAGGGGGTGTTTACTCTGAACAATGAGTATAGTGAGGGGGTGTTTACTGTCTGAACAATGAGTGTAGTGAGGGAGTGTTTACTGTCTGAACAATGAGTATAGTGAGGGAGTGTTTACTCTGAACAATGAGTATAGTGAGGGAGTGTTTTCTCTGAACAATGAGTATAGTGAGGGAATTTTTGCTGTGAACAATGAGTATAGTGAGGGAGTGTTTACTCTGAACAATGAGTATAGTGAGGGAGTGTTTACTCTGAACAATGAGTATAGTGAGGGAGTGTTTTCTGTCTGAACAATGAGTATAGTGAGGGAGTGTTTACTCTGAACAATGAGTATAGTGAGGGAGTGTTTACTCTGAACAATGAGTATAGTGAGGGAGTGTTTACTCTGAACAATGAGTATAGTGAGGGAGTGTTTTCTGTCTGAACAATGAGTATAGTGAGGGAGTGTTTACTCTGAACAATGAGTATAGTGAGGGAGTGTTTACTCTGAACAATGAGTATAGTGAGGGGGTGTTTACTGTCTGAACAACGAGTATAGTGAGGGAGTGTTTACTCTGAACAATGAGTAGAGTGAGGGGGTGTTTACTGTCTGAACAATGAGTATAGTGAGGGAGTGTTTACTCTGAACAATGAGTATAGTGAGGGAGTGTTTTCTGTCTGAACAATGAGTATAGTGAGGGAGTGTTTACTCTGAACAATGAGTGTAGTGAGCGAGTGTTTACTCTGAACAATGAGTATAGTGAGGGAGTGTTTACTCTGAACAATGAGTATAGTGAGGGAGTGTTTACTCTGAACAATGAGTATAGTGAGGGAGTGTTTACTCTGAACAATGAGTATAGTGAGCGAGTGTTTACTCTGAACAATGAGTATAGTGAGGGAGTGTTTACTCTGAACAATGAGTATAGTGAGGGAGTGTTTACTCTGAACAATGAGTATAGTGAGGGAGTGTTTACTGTCTGAACAATGAGTATAGTGCGGAGTGTTTACTCTGAACAATGAGTATAGTGAGGGGGTGTTTACTCTGAACAATGAGTATAGTGAGGGAGTGTTTACTGTCTGAACAATGAGTATAGTGAGGGGGTGTTTACTCTGAACAATGAATATAGTGAGGGAGTGTTTACTGTCTGAACAATGAGTATAGTGAGGGAGTGTTTACTCTGAACAATGAGTATAGTGAGGGAGTGTTTACTCTGAACAATGAGTATAGTGAGGGAGTGTTTACTCTGAACAATGAGTATAGTGAGGGAGTGTTTACTGTCTGAACAATGAGTATAGTGAGGGAGTGTTTACTGTCTGAACAATGAGTATAGTGAGGGAGTGTTTACTGTCTGAACAATGAGTATACTGAGGGAGTGTTTACTGTCTGAACAATGAGTATAGTGAGGGAGTGTTTCCTGTCTGAACAATGAGTATAGTGAGGGAGTGTTTACTCTGAACAATGAGTATAGTGAGGGAGTGTTTACTCTGAACAATGAGTATAGTGAGGGAGTGTTTACTCTGAACAATGAGTATAGTGAGGGAGTGTTTACTGTCTGAACAATGAGTATAGTGAGGGAGTGTTTACTCTGAACATTGAGTTTAGTGAGGGAGTGTTTACTCTGAACAATGAGTATAGTGAGGGAGTGTTTACTCTGAACAATGAGTATAGTGAGGGAGTGTTTACTGTCTGAACAATGAGTATAGTGAGGGAGTGTTTACTGTCTGAACAATGAGTATAGTGAGGGGGTGTTTACTCTGAACAATGAGTATAGTGAGGGAGTGTTTACTGTCTGAACAATGAGTATAGTGAGGGAGTGTTTACTGTCTGAACAATGAGTATAGTGAGGGAGTGTTTACTCTGAACAATGAGTATAGTGAGGGAGTGTTTACTGTCTGAAGAATGAGTATAGTGAGGGAGTGTTTACTCTGAACAATGAGTATAGTGAGGGAGTGTTTACTGTCTGAACAATGAGTATAGTGAGGGAGTGTTTACTGTCTGAACAATGAGTATAGTGAGGGAGTGTTTACTCTGAACAATGAGTATAGTGAGGGAGTGTTTACTGTCTGAACAATGAGTATAGTGAGGGAGTGTTTACTCTGAACAATGAGTATAGTGAGGGAGTGTTTACTCTGAACAATGAGTATAGTGAGGGAGTGTTTTCTCTGAACAATGAGTATAGTGAGGGAGTGTTTACTCTGAACAATGAGTATAGTGAGGGAGTGTTTACTCTGAACAATGAGTATAGTGAGGGAGTGTTTACTGTCTGAACAATGAGAATAGTGAGGGAGTGTTTACTCTGAACAATGAGTATAGTGAGGGGGTGTTTACTCTGAACAATGAGTATAGTGAGGGATTGTTTACTCTGAACAATGAGTATAGTGAGGGAGTGTTTACTCTGAACAATGAGTATAGTGAGGGAGTGTTTACTCTGAACAATGAGTACAGTGAGGGAGTGTTTACTGTCTGAACAATGAGTATAGTGAGGGAGTGTTTACTGTCTGAACAATGAGTATAGTGAGGGAGTGTTTACTCTGAACAATGAGTATAGTGAGGGAGTGTTTACTGTCTGAACAATGAGTATAGTGAGGGAGTGTTTACTGTCTGAACAATGAGTATACTGAGGGAGTGTTTACTGTCTGAACAATGAGTATAGTGAGGGAGTGTTTCCTGTCTGAACAATGAGTATAGTGAGGGAGTGTTTACTCTGAACAATGAGTATAGTGAGGGAGTGTTTACTCTGAACAATGAGTATAGTGAGGGAGTGTTTACTCTGAACAATGAGTATAGTGAGGGAGTGTTTACTGTCTGAACAATGAGTATAGTGAGGGAGTGTTTACTCTGAACATTGAGTTTAGTGAGGGAGTGTTTACTCTGAACAATGAGTATAGTGAGGGAGTGTTTACTCTGAACAATGAGTATAGTGAGGGAGTGTTTACTGTCTGAACAATGAGTATAGTGAGGGAGTGTTTACTGTCTGAACAATGAGTATAGTGAGGGGGTGTTTACTCTGAACAATGAGTATAGTGAGGGAGTGTTTACTGTCTGAACAATGAGTATAGTGAGGGAGTGTTTACTGTCTGAACAATGAGTATAGTGAGGGAGTGTTTACTCTGAACAATGAGTATAGTGAGGGAGTGTTTACTGTCTGAAGAATGAGTATAGTGAGGGAGTGTTTACTCTGAACAATGAGTATAGTGAGGGAGTGTTTACTGTCTGAACAATGAGTATAGTGAGGGAGTGTTTACTGTCTGAACAATGAGTATAGTGAGGGAGTGTTTACTCTGAACAATGAGTATAGTGAGGGAGTGTTTACTGTCTGAACAATGAGTATAGTGAGGGAGTGTTTACTCTGAACAATGAGTATAGTGAGGGAGTGTTTACTCTGAACAATGAGTATAGTGAGGGAGTGTTTTCTCTGAACAATGAGTATAGTGAGGGAGTGTTTACTCTGAACAATGAGTATAGTGAGGGAGTGTTTACTCTGAACAATGAGTATAGTGAGGGAGTGTTTACTGTCTGAACAATGAGAATAGTGAGGGAGTGTTTACTCTGAACAATGAGTATAGTGAGGGGGTGTTTACTCTGAACAATGAGTATAGTGAGGGATTGTTTACTCTGAACAATGAGTATAGTGAGGGAGTGTTTACTCTGAACAATGAGTATAGTGAGGGAGTGTTTACTCTGAACAATGAGTATAGTGAGGGAGTGTTTACTGTCTGAACAATGAGTATAGTGAGGGAGTGTTTACTCTGAACAATGAGTATAGTGAGGGAGTGTTTACTCTGAACAATGAGTATAGTGAGGGAGTGTTTACTCTGAACAATGAGTATAGTGAGGGAGTGTTTACTGTCTGAACAATGAGTATAGTGAGGGAGTGTTTACTCTGAACAATGAGTATAGTGAGGGAGTGTTTACTCTGAACAATGAGTATAGTGAGGGAGTGTTTACTGTCTGAACAATGAGTATAGTGAGGGGGTGTTTACTCTGAACAATGAGTATAGTGAGGGAGTGTTTACTCTGAACAATGAGTATAGTGAGGGGGTGTTTACTCTGAACAATGAGTATAGTGAGGGAGTGTTTACTCTGAACAATGAGTATAGTGAGGGAGTGTTTACTCTGAACAATGAGTATAGTGAGGGAGTGTTTACTGTCTGAACAATGAGTATAGTGAGGGAGTGTTTACTGTCTGAACAATGAGTATAGTGAGGGGGTGTTTACTCTGAACAATGAGTATAGTGAGGGAGTGTTTACTGTCTGAACAATGAGTATAGTGAGGGAGTGTTTACTCTGAACAATGAGTATAGTGAGGGGGTGTTTACTCTGAACAATGAGTATAGTGAGGGGGTGTTTACTCTGAACAATGAGTATAGTGAGGGAGTGTTTACTCTGAACAATGAGTATAGTGAGGGAGTGTTTACTGTCTGAACAATGAGTATAGTGAGGGAGTGTTTACTCTGAACAATGAGTATAGTGAGGGAGTGTTTACTCTGAACAATGAGTATAGTGAGGGAGTGTTTACTCTGAACAATGAGTATAGTGAGGGAGTGTTTACTGTCTGAACAATGAGTATAGTGAGGGAGTGTTTACTCTGAACATTGAGTTTAGTGAGGGAGTGTTTACTCTGAACAATGAGTATAGTGAGGGAGTGTTTACTCTGAACAATGAGTATAGTGAGGGAGTGTTTACTGTCTGAACAATGAGTATAGTGAGGGAGTGTTTACTGTCTGAACAATGAGTATAGTGAGGGGGTGTTTACTCTGAACAATGAGTATAGTGAGGGAGTGTTTACTGTCTGAACAATGAGTATAGTGAGGGAGTGTTTACTCTGAACAATGAGTATAGTGAGGGAGTGTTTACTCTGAACAATGAGTATAGTGAGGGAGTGTTTACTGTCTGAACAATGAGTATAGTGAGGGAGTGTTTACTCTGAACAATGAGTATAGTGAGGGAGTGTTTACTCTGAACAATGAGTATAGTGAGGGGGTGTTTACTGTCTGAACAATGAGTATAGTGAGGGAGTGTTTACTCTGAACAATGAGTATAGTGAGGGAGTGTTTACTGTCTGAACAATGAGTATAGTGAGGGGGTGTTTACTCTGAACAATGAGTATAGTGAGGGAGTGTTTACTCTGAACAATGAGTATAGTGAGGGAGTGTTTACTCTGAACAATGAGTATAGTGAGGGAGTGTTTACTCTGAACAATGAGTATAGTGAGGGGGTGTTTACTCTGAACAATGAGTATAGTGAGGGAGTGTTTACTCTGAACAATGAGTATAGTGAGGGAGTGTTTACTGTCTGAACAATGAGTATAGTGAGGGAGTGTTTACTGTCTGAACAATGAGTATAGTGAGGGGGTGTTTACTCTGAACAATGAGTATAGTGAGGGAGTGTTTACTGTCTGAACAATGAGTATAGTGAGGGAGTGTTTACTCTGAACAATGAGTATAGTGAGGGAGTGTTTACTCTGAACAATGAGTATAGTGAGGGAGTGTTTACTCTGAACAATGAGTATAGTGAGGGAGTGTTTACTGTCTGAACAATGAGTATAGTGAGGGAGTGTTTACTCTGAACAATGAGTATAGTGAGGGAGTGTTTACTCTGAACAATGAGTATAGTGAGGGAGTGTTTACTCTGAACAATGAGTATAGTGAGGGGGTGTTTACTCTGAACAATGAGTATAGTGAGGGAGTGTTTACTCTGAACAATGAGTATAGTGAGGGAGTGTTTACTCTGAACAATGAGTATAGTGAGGGAGTGTTTACTGTCTGAAGAATGAGTATAGTGAGGGAGTGTTTACTCTGAACAATGAGTATAGTGAGGGAGTGTTTACTGTCTGAACAATGAGTATAGTGAGGGAGTGTTTACTCTGAACAATGAGTATAGTGAGGGAGTGTTTACTGTCTGAACAATGAGTATAGTGAGGGAGTGTTTACTGTCTGAACAATGAGTATAGTGAGGGAGTGTTTACTCTGAACAATGAGTATAGTGAGGGAGTGTTTACTGTCTGAACAATGAGTATAGTGAGGGAGTGTTTACTCTGAACAATGAGTATAGTGAGGGAGTGTTTACTCTGAACAATGAGTATAGTGAGGGAGTGTTTACTCTGAACAATGAGTATAGTGAGGGAGTGTTTACTGTCTGAACAATGAGTATAGTGAGGGAGTGTTTACTCTGAACAATGAGTATAGTGAGGGAGTGTTTACTCTGAACAATGAGTATAGTGAGCGAGTGTTTACTCTGAACAATGAGTATAGTGAGGGAGTGTTTACTGTCTGAACAATGAGTATAGTGAGGGAGTGTTTACTCTGAACAATGAGTATAGTGAGGGAGTGTTTACTGTCTGAAGAATGAGTAGAGTGAGGGAGTGTTTACTCTGAACAATGAGTATAGTGAGGGAGTGTTTACTGTCTGAACAATGAGTATAGTGAGGGAGTGTTTACTGTCTGAACAATGAGTATAGTGAGGGAGTGTTTACTCTGAACAATGAGTATAGTGAGGGAGTGTTTACTGTCTGAACAATGAGTATAGTGAGGGAGTGTTTACTCTGAACAATGAGTATAGTGAGGGAGTGTTTACTCTGAACAATGAGTATAGTGAGGGAGTGTTTTCTCTGAACAATGAGTATAGTGAGGGAGTGTTTACTCTGAACAATGAGTATAGTGAGGGAGTGTTTACTCTGAACAATGAGTATAGTGAGGGAGTGTTTACTGTCTGAACAATGAGAATAGTGAGGGAGTGTTTACTCTGAACAATGAGTATAGTGAGGGGGTGTTTACTCTGAACAATGAGTATAGTGAGGGATTGTTTACTCTGAACAATGAGTATAGTGAGGGAGTGTTTACTCTGAACAATGAGTATAGTGAGGGAGTGTTTACTCTGAACAATGAGTATAGTGAGGGAGTGTTTACTGTCTGAACAATGAGTATAGTGAGGGAGTGTTTACTCTGAACAATGAGTATAGTGAGGGAGTGTTTACTCTGAACAATGAGTATAGTGAGGGAGTGTTTACTCTGAACAATGAGTATAGTGAGGGAGTGTTTACTGTCTGAACAATGAGTATAGTGAGGGAGTGTTTACTCTGAACAATGAGTATAGTGAGGGAGTGTTTACTCTGAACAATGAGTATAGTGAGGGAGTGTTTACTGTCTGAACAATGAGTATAGTGAGGGGGTGTTTACTCTGAACAATGAGTATAGTGAGGGAGTGTTTACTCTGAACAATGAGTATAGTGAGGGGGTGTTTACTCTGAACAATGAGTATAGTGAGGGAGTGTTTACTCTGAACAATGAGTATAGTGAGGGAGTGTTTACTCTGAACAATGAGTATAGTGAGGGAGTGTTTACTCTGAACAATGAGTATAGTGAGGGAGTGTTTACTGTCTGAACAATGAGTATAGTGAGGGAGTGTTTACTCTGAACAATGAGTATAGTGAGGGGGTGTTTACTCTGAACAATGAGTATAGTGAGGGAGTGTTTACTCTGAACAATGAGTATAGTGAGGGAGTGTTTACTCTGAACAATGAGTATAGTGAGGGAGTGTTTACTCTGAACAATGAGTATAGTGAGGGAGTGTTTACTGTCTGAACAATGAGTATAGTGAGGGTGTGTTTACTGTCTGAACAATGAGTATAGTGAGGGAGTGTTTACTCTGAACAATGAGTATAGTGAGGGAGTGTTTACTCTGAACAATGAGTATAGTGAGCGAGTGTTTACTCTGAACAATGAGTATAGTGAGGGAGTGTTTACTGTCTGAACAATGAGTATAGTGAGGGAGTGTTTACTCTGAACAATGAGTATAGTGAGGGAGTGTTTACTGTCTGAAGAATGAGTAGAGTGAGGGAGTGTTTACTCTGAACAATGAGTATAGTGAGGGAGTGTTTACTGTCTGAACAATGAGTATAGTGAGGGAGTGTTTACTGTCTGAACAATGAGTATAGTGAGGGAGTGTTTACTCTGAACAATGAGTATAGTGAGGGAGTGTTTACTGTCTGAACAATGAGTATAGTGAGGGAGTGTTTACTCTGAACAATGAGTATAGTGAGGGAGTGTTTACTCTGAACAATGAGTATAGTGAGGGAGTGTTTTCTCTGAACAATGAGTATAGTGAGGGAGTGTTTACTCTGAACAATGAGTATAGTGAGGGAGTGTTTACTCTGAACAATGAGTATAGTGAGGGAGTGTTTACTGTCTGAACAATGAGAATAGTGAGGGAGTGTTTACTCTGAACAATGAGTATAGTGAGGGGGTGTTTACTCTGAACAATGAGTATAGTGAGGGATTGTTTACTCTGAACAATGAGTATAGTGAGGGAGTGTTTACTCTGAACAATGAGTATAGTGAGGGAGTGTTTACTCTGAACAATGAGTATAGTGAGGGAGTGTTTACTGTCTGAACAATGAGTATAGTGAGGGAGTGTTTACTCTGAACAATGAGTATAGTGAGGGAGTGTTTACTCTGAACAATGAGTATAGTGAGGGAGTGTTTACTCTGAACAATGAGTATAGTGAGGGAGTGTTTACTGTCTGAACAATGAGTATAGTGAGGGAGTGTTTACTCTGAACAATGAGTATAGTGAGGGAGTGTTTACTCTGAACAATGAGTATAGTGAGGGAGTGTTTACTGTCTGAACAATGAGTATAGTGAGGGGGTGTTTACTCTGAACAATGAGTATAGTGAGGGAGTGTTTACTCTGAACAATGAGTATAGTGAGGGGTGTTTACTCTGAACAATGAGTATAGTGAGGGAGTGTTTACTCTGAACAATGAGTATAGTGAGGGAGTGTTTACTCTGAACAATGAGTATAGTGAGGGAGTGTTTACTCTGAACAATGAGTATAGTGAGGGAGTGTTTACTGTCTGAACAATGAGTATAGTGAGGGAGTGTTTACTCTGAACAATGAGTATAGTGAGGGGGTGTTTACTCTGAACAATGAGTATAGTGAGGGAGTGTTTACTCTGAACAATGAGTATAGTGAGGGAGTGTTTACTCTGAACAATGAGTATAGTGAGGGAGTGTTTACTCTGAACAATGAGTATAGTGAGGGAGTGTTTACTGTCTGAACAATGAGTATAGTGAGGGTGTGTTTACTGTCTGAACAATGAGTATAGTGAGGGAGTGTTTACTGTCTGAACAATGAGTATAGTGAGGGGGTGTTTACTCTGAACAATGAGTATAGTGAGGGAGTGTTTACTCTGAACAATGAGTATAGTGAGGGAGTGTTTACTCTGAACAATGAGTATAGTGAGGGAGTGTTTACTGTCTGAACAATGAGTATAGTGAGGGAGTGTTTACTCTGAACATTGAGTTTAGTGAGGGAGTGTTTACTCTGAACAATGAGTATAGTGAGGGAGTGTTTACTCTGAACAATGAGTATAGTGAGGGAGTGTTTACTGTCTGAACAATGAGTATAGTGAGGGAGTGTTTACTGTCTGAACAATGAGTATAGTGAGGGGGTGTTTACTGCCTGAACAATGAGTATAGTGAGGGAGTGTTTACTCTGAACAATGAGTATAGTGAGGGAGTGTTTACTGTCTGAACAATGAGTATAGTGAGGGAGTGTTTACTCTGAACAATGAGTATAGTGAGGGAGTGTTTACTCTGAACAATGAGTATAGTGAGGGAGTGTTTTCTCTGAACAATGAGTATAGTGAGGGAGTGTTTACTCTGAACAATGAGTATAGTGAGGGAGTGTTTACTCTGAACAATGAGTATAGTGAGGGAGTGTTTACTGTCTGAACAATGAGAATAGTGAGGGAGTGTTTACTCTGAACAATGAGTATAGTGAGGGGGTGTTTACTCTGAACAATGAGTATAGTGAGGGATTGTTTACTCTGAACAATGAGTATAGTGAGGGAGTGTTTACTCTGAACAATGAGTATAGTGAGGGAGTGTTTACTCTGAACAATGAGTATAGTGAGGGAGTGTTTACTGTCTGAACAATGAGTATAGTGAGGGAGTGTTTACTCTGAACAATGAGTATAGTGAGGGAGTGTTTACTCTGAACAATGAGTATAGTGAGGGAGTGTTTACTCTGAACAATGAGTATAGTGAGGGAGTGTTTACTGTCTGAACAATGAGTATAGTGAGGGAGTGTTTACTCTGAACAATGAGTATAGTGAGGGAGTGTTTACTCTGAACAATGAGTATAGTGAGGGAGTGTTTACTGTCTGAACAATGAGTATAGTGAGGGGGTGTTTACTCTGAACAATGAGTATAGTGAGGGAGTGTTTACTCTGAACAATGAGTATAGTGAGGGGGTGTTTACTCTGAACAATGAGTATAGTGAGGGAGTGTTTACTCTGAACAATGAGTATAGTGAGGGAGTGTTTACTCTGAACAATGAGTATAGTGAGGGAGTGTTTACTCTGAACAATGAGTATAGTGAGGGAGTGTTTACTGTCTGAACAATGAGTATAGTGAGGGAGTGTTTACTCTGAACAATGAGTATAGTGAGGGGGTGTTTACTCTGAACAATGAGTATAGTGAGGGAGTGTTTACTCTGAACAATGAGTATAGTGAGGGAGTGTTTACTCTGAACAATGAGTATAGTGAGGGAGTGTTTACTCTGAACAATGAGTATAGTGAGGGAGTGTTTACTGTCTGAACAATGAGTATAGTGAGGGTGTGTTTACTGTCTGAACAATGAGTATAGTGAGGGAGTGTTTACTGTCTGAACAATGAGTATAGTGAGGGGGTGTTTACTCTGAACAATGAGTATAGTGAGGGAGTGTTTACTCTGAACAATGAGTATAGTGAGGGAGTGTTTACTCTGAACAATGAGTATAGTGAGGGAGTGTTTACTGTCTGAACAATGAGTATAGTGAGGGAGTGTTTACTCTGAACATTGAGTTTAGTGAGGGAGTGTTTACTCTGAACAATGAGTATAGTGAGGGAGTGTTTACTCTGAACAATGAGTATAGTGAGGGAGTGTTTACTGTCTGAACAATGAGTATAGTGAGGGAGTGTTTACTGTCTGAACAATGAGTATAGTGAGGGGGTGTTTACTCTGAACAATGAGTATAGTGAGGGAGTGTTTACTGTCTGAACAATGAGTATAGTGAGGGAGTGTTTACTCTGAACAATGAGTATAGTGAGGGAGTGTTTACTCTGAACAATGAGTATAGTGAGGGAGTGTTTACTCTGAACAATGAGTATAGTGAGGGAGTGTTTACTGTCTGAACAATGAGTATAGTGAGGGAGTGTTTACTCTGAACAATGAGTATAGTGAGGGAGTGTTTACTCTGAACAATGAGTATAGTGAGGGGGTGTTTACTGTCTGAACAATGAGTATAGTGAGGGAGTGTTTACTCTGAACAATGAGTATAGTGAGGGAGTGTTTACCGTCTGAACAATGAGTATAGTGAGTGGGTGTTTACTCTGAACAATGAGTATAGTGAGGGAGTGTTTACTCTGAACAATGAGTATAGTGAGGGAGTGTTTACTCTGAACAATGAGTATAGTGAGGGAGTGTTTACTCTGAACAATGAGTATAGTGAGGGAGTGTTTACTGTCTGAACAATGAGTATAGTGAGGGAGTGTTTACTCTGAACATTGAGTTTAGTGAGGGAGTATTTACTCTGAACAATGAGTATAGTGAGGGAGTGTTTACTGTCTGAACAATGAGTATAGTGAGGGAGTGTTTACTCTGAACATTGAGTTTAGTGAGGGAGTGTTTACTCTGAACAATGAGTATAGTGAGGGAGTGTTTACTCTGAACAATGAGTATAGTGAGGGAGTGTTTACTGTCTGAACAATGAGTATAGTGAGGGAGTGTTTACTGTCTGAACAATGAGTATAGTGAGGGGGTGTTTACTCTGAACAATGAGTATAGTGAGGGAGTGTTTACTGTCTGAACAATGAGTATAGTGAGGGAGTGTTTACTCTGAACAATGAGTATAGTGAGGGAGTGTTTACTGTCTGAACAATGAGTATAGTGAGGGGTGTTTACTCTGAACAATGAGTATAGTGAGGGAGTGTTACTCTGAACAATGAGTATAGTGAGGGAGTGTTTACTCTGAACAATGAGTATCAGTGAGGGAGTGTTTACTGTCTGAACAATGAGTATAGTGAGGGAGTGTTTACTCTGAACATTGAGTTTAGTGAGGGAGTGTTTACTCTGAACAATGAGTATAGTGAGGGAGTGTTTACTCTGAACAATGAGTATAGTGAGGGAGTGTTTACTGTCTGAAGAATGAGTATAGTGAGGGAGTGTTTACTCTGAACAATGAGTATAGTGAGGGGAGTGTTTACTGTCTGAACAATGAGTATAGTGAGGGAGTGTTTACTCTGAACAATGAGTATAGTGAGGGAGTGTTTACTGTCTGAACAATGAGTATAGTGAGGGGGTGTTTACTCTGAACAATGAGTATAGTGAGGGAGTGTTTACTCTGAACAATGAGTATAGTGAGGGAGTGTTTACTCTGAACAATGAGTATAGTGAGGGAGTGTTTACTGTCTGAACAATGAGTATAGTGAGGGAGTGTTTACTCTGAACATTGAGTTTAGTGAGGGAGTGTTTACTCTGAACAATGAGTATAGTGAGGGAGTGTTTACTCTGAACAATGAGTATAGTGAGGGAGTGTTTACTGTCTGAAGAATGAGTATAGTGAGGAGTGTTTACTCTGAACAATGAGTATAGTGAGGGAGTGTTTACTGTCTGAACAATGAGTATAGTGAGGGAGTGTTTACTCTGAACAATGAGTATAGTGAGGGAGTGTTTACTGTCTGAACAATGAGTATAGTGAGGGAGTGTTTACTGTCTGAACAATGAGTATAGTGAGGGAGTGTTTACTCTGAACAATGAGTATAGTGAGGGAGTGTTTACTGTCTGAACAATGAGTATAGTGAGGGAGTGTTTACTCTGAACAATGAGTATAGTGAGGAGTGTTTACTCTGAACAATGAGTATAGTGAGGGAGTGTTTACTCTGAACAATGAGTATAGTGAGGGAGTGTTTACTGTCTGAACAATAAGTATAGTGAGGGAGTGTTTACTCTGAACAATGAGTATAGTGAGGGAGTGTTTACTGTCTGAACAATGAGTATAGTGAGGGAGTGTTTACTGTCTGAACAATGAGTATAGTGAGGGGGTGTTTACTCTGAACAATGAGTATAGTGAGGGAGTGTTTACTGTCTGAACAATGAGTATAGTGAGGGAGTGTTTACTCTGAACAATGAGTATAGTGAGGGAGTGTTTACTCTGAACAATGAGTATAGTGAGGGAGTGTTTACTCTGAACAATGAGTATAGTGAGGGAGTGTTTACTGTCTGAACAATGAGTATAGTGAGGGAGTGTTTACTCTGAACAATGAGTATAGCGAGGGAGTGTTTACTCTGAACAATGAGTATAGTGAGGGGGTGTTTACTGTCTGAACAATGAGTATAGTGAGGGAGTGTTTACTCTGAACAATGAGTATAGTGAGGGAGTGTTTACTGTCTGAACAATGAGTATAGTGAGGGGTGTTTACTCTGAACAATGAGTATAGTGAGGGAGTGTTTACTCTGAACAATGAGTATAGTGAGGGAGTGTTTACTCTGAACAATGAGTATAGTGAGGGAGTGTTTACTCTGAACAATGAGTATAGTGAGGGAGTGTTTACTGTCTGAACAATGAGTATAGTGAGGGAGTGTTTACTCTGAACATTGAGTTTAGTGAGGGAGTGTTTACTCTGAACAATGAGTATAGTGAGGGAGTGTTTACTCTGAACAATGAGTATAGTGAGGGAGTGTTTACTGTCTGAACAATGAGTATAGTGAGGGAGTGTTTACTGTCTGAACAATGAGTATAGTGAGGGGGTGTTTACTCTGAACAATGAGTATAGTGAGGGAGTGTTACTGTCTGAACATTGAGTATAGTGAGGGAGTGTTTACTCTGAACAATGAGTATAGTGAGGGAGTGTTTACTCTGAACAATGAGTATAGTGAGGGAGTGTTTACTCTGAACAATGAGTATAGTGAGGGAGTGTTTACTGTCTGAACAATGAGTATAGTGAGGGAGTGTTTACTCTGAACATTGAGTTTAGTGAGGGAGTGTTTACTCTGAACAATGAGTATAGTGAGGGAGTGTTTACTCTGAACAATGAGTATAGTGAGGGAGTGTTTACTGTCTGAAGAATGAGTATAGTGAGGGAGTGTTTACTCTGAACAATGAGTATAGTGAGGGAGTGTTTACTGTCTGAACAATGAGTATAGTGAGGGAGTGTATACTCTGAATAATGAGTATAGTGAGGGAGTGTTTACTGTCTGAACAATGAGTATAGTGAGGGAGTGTTTACTGTCTGAACAATGAGTATAGTGAGGGAGTGTTTACTCTGAACAATGAGTATAGTGAGGGAGTGTTTACTGTCTGAACAATGAGTATAGTGAGGGAGTGTTTACTCTGAACAATGAGTATAGTGAGGGAGTGTTTACTCTGAACAATGAGTATAGTGAGGGAGTGTTTACTCTGAACAATGAGTATAGTGAGGGAGTGTTTACTGTCTGAACAATGAGTATAGTGAGGGAGTGTTTACTCTGAACAATGAGTATAGTGAGGGAGTGTTTACTCTGAACAATGAGTATAGTGAGGAGTGTTTACTCTGAACAATGAGTATAGTGAGGGAGTGTTTACTGTCTGAACAATGAGTATAGTGAGGGAGTGTTTACTCTGAACAATGAGTATAGTGAGGGAGTGTTTACTCTGAACAATGAGTATAGTGAGGGAGTGTTTACTCTGAACAATGAGTATAGTGAGGGAGTGTTTACTGTCTGAACAATGAGTATAGTGAGGGAGTGTTTACTCTGAACAATGAGTATAGTGAGGGAGTGTTTGCTCTGAACAATGAGTATAGTGAGGGGGTGTTTACTCTGAACAATGAGTATAGTGAGGGAGTGTTTACTCTGAACAATGAGTATAGTGAGGGAGTGTTTACTCTGAACAATGAGTATAGTGAGGGAGTGTTTACTGTCTGAACAATGAGTATAGTGAGGGAGTGTTTACTCTGAACATTGAGTTTAGTGAGGGAGTGTTTACTCTGAACAATGAGTATAGTGAGGGAGTGTTTACTCTGAACAATGAGTATAGTGAGGGAGTGTTTACTGTCTGAACAATGAGTATAGTGAGGGAGTGTTTACTCTGAACATTGAGTTTAGTGAGGGAGTGTTTACTCTGAACAATGAGTATAGTGAGGGAGTGTTTACTGTCTGAACAATGAGTATAGTGAGGGGGTGTTTACTCTGAACAATGAGTATAGTGAGGGAGTGTTTACTCTGAACAATGAGTATAGTGAGGGGGTGTTTACTCTGAACAATGAGTATAGTGAGGGAGTGTTTACTCTGAACAATGAGTATAGTGAGGGAGTGTTTACTCTGAACAATGAGTATAGTGAGGGAGTGTTTACTCTGAACAATGAGTATAGTGAGGGAGTGTTTACTGTCTGAACAATGAGTATAGTGAGGGAGTGTTTACTCTGAACATTGAGTTTAGTGAGGGAGTGTTTACTCTGAACAATGAGTATAGTGAGGGAGTGTTTACTGTCTGAACAATGAGTATAGTGAGGGGGTGTTTACTCTGAACAATGAGTATAGTGAGGGAGTGTTTACTGTCTGAACAATGAGTATAGTGAGGGAGTGTTTACTGTCTGAACAATGAGTATAGTGAGGGGGTGTTTACTCTGAACAATGAGTATAGTGAGGGAGTGTTTACTGTCTGAACAATGAGTATAGTGAGGGAGTGTTTACTCTGAACAATGAGTATAGTGAGGGAGTGTTTACTGTCTGAACAATGAGTATAGTGAGGGGGTGTTTACTCTGAACAATGAGTATAGTGAGGGAGTGTTTACTCTGAACAATGAGTATAGTGAGGGGTGTTTACTCTGAACAATGAGTATAGTGAGGGAGTGTTTACTCTGAACAATGAGTATAGTGAGGGAGTGTTTACTCTGAACAATGAGTATAGTGAGGGAGTGTTTACTGTCTGAACAATGAGTATAGTGAGGGAGTGTTTACTCTGAACATTGAGTTTAGTGAGGGAGTGTTTACTCTGAACAATGAGTATAGTGAGGGAGTGTTTACTCTGAACAATGAGTATAGTGAGGGAGTGTTTACTGTCTGAAGAATGAGTATAGTGAGGGAGTGTTTACTCTGAACAATGAGTATAGTGAGGGAGTGTTTACTGTCTGAACAATGAGTATAGTGAGGGAGTGTTTACTCTGAACAATGAGTATAATGAGGGAGTGTTTACTGTCTGAACAATGAGTATAGTGAGGGAGTGTTTACTGTCTGAACAATGAGTATAGTGAGGGAGTGTTTACTCTGAACAATGAGTATAGTGAGGGAGTGTTTACTCTGAACAATGAGTATAGTGAGGGAGTGTTTACTCTGAACAATGAGTATAGTGAGGGGGTGTTTACTCTGAACAATGAGTATAGTGAGGGAGTGTTTACTGTCTGAACAATGAGTATAGTGAGGGGGTGTTTACTCTGAACAATGAGTATAGTGAGGGAGTGTTTACTCTGAACAATGAGTATAGTGAGGGAGTTTTTACTGTCTGAACAATGAGTATAGTGAGGGGGTGTTTACTCTGAACAATGAGTATAGTGAGGGAGTGTTTACTCTGAACAATGAGTATAGTGAGGGAGTGTTTACTCTGAACAATGAGTATAGTGAGGGGGTGTTTACTGTCTGAACAATGAGTATAGTGAGGGAGTGTTTACTCTGAACAATGAGTATAGTGAGGGAGTGTTTACTCTGAACAATGAGTATAGTGAGGGGGTGTTTACTGTCTGAACAATGAGTATAGTGAGGGAGTGTTTACTGTCTGAACAATGAGTATAGTGAGGGAGTGTTGACTCTGAACAATGAGTATAGTGAGGGAGTGTTTACTCTGAACAATGAGTATAGTGAGGGAGTGTTTACTCTGAACAATGAGTATAGTGAGGGAGTGTTTACTCTGAACAATGAGTATAGTGAGGGAGTGTTTACTCTGAACAATGAGTATAGTGAGGGAGTGTTTACTCTGAACAATGAGTATAGTGAGGGAGTGTTTACTGTCTGAACAATGAGTATAGTGAGGGGGTGTTTACTGTCTGAACAATGAGTATAGTGAGGGAGTGTTTACTCTGAACAATGAGTATAGTGAGGGAGTGTTTACTCTGAACAATGAGTATCGTGAGGGAGTTTTTGCTGTGAACAATGAGTATAGTGAGGGGGTGTTTACTCTGAACAATGAGTATAGTGAGGGGGTGTTTACTGTCTGAACAATGAGTATAGTGAGGGAGTGTTTACTCTGAACAATGAGTATAGTGAGGGAGTGTTTACTCTGAACAATGAGTATAGTGAGGGGGTGTTTACTGTCTGAACAATGAGTATAGTGAGGGAGTGTTTACTGTCTGAACAATGAGTATAGTGAGGGAGTGTTTACTCTGAACAATGAGTATAGTGAGGGAGTGTTTACTCTGAACAATGAGTATAGTGAGGGAGTGTTTACTCTGAACAATGAGTATAGTGAGGGAGTGTTTACTCTGAACAATGAGTATAGTGAGGGAGTGTTTACTCTGAACAATGAGTATAGTGAGGGAGTTTTTGCTGTGAACAATGAGTATAGTGAGGGAGTGTTTACTGTCTGAACAATGAGTATAGTGAGGGAGTCTTTACTGTCTGAACAATGAGTATAGTGAGGGAGTGTTTACTTTGAACAATGAGTATAGTGAGGGAGTGTTTACTCTGAACAATGAGTATAGTGAGGGAGTGTTTACTGTCTGAACAATGAGTATAGTGAGGGGGTGTTTACTCTGAACAATGAGTATAGTGAGGGAGTGTTTACTCTGAACAATGAGTATAGTGAGGGGGTGTTTACTCTGAACAATGAGTATAGTGAGGGAGTGTTTACTCTGAACAATGAGTATAGTGAGGGAGTGTTTACTCTGAACAATGAGTATAGTGAGGGAGTGTTTACTCTGAACAATGAGTATAGTGAGGGAGTGTTTACTGTCTGAACAATGAGTATAGTGAGGGGGTGTTTACTCTGAACAATGAGTATAGTGAGGGAGTGTTTACTCTGAACAATGAGTATAGTGAGGGAGTGTTTACTCTGAACAATGAGTATAGTGAGGGAGTGTTTACTCTGAACAATGAGTATAGTGAGGGCGTGTTTACTGTCTGAACAATGAGTATAGTGAGGGAGTGTTTACTGTCTGAACAATGAGTATAGTGAGGGAGTGTTTACTGTCTGAACAATGAGTATAGTGAGGGAGTGTTTACTGTCTGAACAATGAGTATAGTGAGGGGGTGTTTACTCTGAACAATGAGTATAGTGAGGGAGTGTTTACTCTGAACAATGAGTATAGTGAGGGAGTGTTTACTCTGAACAATGAGTATAGTGAGGGAGTGTTTACTCTGAACAATGAGTATAGTGAGGGAGTGTTTACTCTGAACAATGAGTATAGTGAGGGAGTGTTTACTGTCTGAAGAATGAGTATAGTGAGGGAGTGTTTACTCTGAACAATGAGTATAGTGAGTGAGTGTTTACTGTCTGAACAATGAGTATAGTGAGGGAGTGTTTACTGTCTGAACAATGAGTATAGTGAGGGAGTGTTTACTCTGAACAATGAGTATAGTGAGGGAGTGTTTACTGTCTGAACAATGAGTATAGTGAGGGAGTGTTTACTCTGAACAATGAGTATAGTGAGGGAGTGTTTACTCTGAACAATGAGTATAGTGAGGGAGTGTTTACTCTGAACAATGAGTATAGTGAGGGAGTGTTTACTGTCTGAACAATGAGTATAGTGAGGGCGTGTTTACTCTGAACAATGAGTATAGTGAGGGAGTGTTTACTCTGAACAATGAGTATAGTGAGGGAGTGTTTACTCTGAACAATGAGTATAGTGAGGGAGTGTTTACTCTGAACAATGAGTATAGTGAGGGAGTGTTTACTCTGAACAATGAGTATAGTGAGGGAGTTTTTGCTGTGAACAATGAGTATAGTGAGGGAGTGTTTACTGTCTGAACAATGAGTATAGTGAGGGAGTCTTTACTGTCTGAACAATGAGTATAGTGAGGGAGTGTTTACTTTGAACAATGAGTATAGTGAGGGAGTGTTTACTCTGAACAATGAGTATAGTGAGGGAGTGTTTACTGTCTGAACAATGAGTATAGTGAGGGGGTGTTTACTCTGAACAATGAGTATAGTGAGGGAGTGTTTACTCTGAACAATGAGTATAGTGAGGGGGTGTTTACTCTGAACAATGAGTATAGTGAGGGAGTGTTTACTCTGAACAATGAGTTTTGTGAGGGAGTGTTTACTCTGAACAATGAGTATAGTGAGGGAGTGTTTACTCTGAACAATGAGTATAGTGAGGGAGTGTTTACTGTCTGAACAATGAGTATAGTGAGGGGGTGTTTACTCTGAACAATGAGTATAGTGAGGGAGTGTTTACTCTGAACAATGAGTATAGTGAGGGAGTGTTTACTCTGAACAATGAGTATAGTGAGGGAGTGTTTACTCTGAACAATGAGTATAGTGAGGGAGTGTTTACTGTCTGAACAATGAGTATAGTGAGGGAGTGTTTACTGTCTGAACAATGAGTATAGTGAGGGAGTGTTTACTGTCTGAACAATGAGTATAGTGAGGGAGTGTTTACTGTCTGAACAATGAGTATAGTGAGGGGGTGTTTACTCTGAACAATGAGTATAGTGAGGGAGTGTTTACTCTGAACAATGAGTATAGTGAGGGAGTGTTTACTCTGAACAATGAGTATAGTGAGGGAGTGTTTACTCTGAACAATGAGTATAGTGAGGGAGTGTTTACTCTGAACAATGAGTATAGTGAGGGAGTGTTTACTGTCTGAAGAATGAGTATAGTGAGGGAGTGTTTACTCTGAACAATGAGTATAGTGAGTGAGTGTTTACTGTCTGAACAATGAGTATAGTGAGGGAGTGTTTACTGTCTGAACAATGAGTATAGTGAGGGAGTGTTTACTCTGAACAATGAGTATAGTGAGGGAGTGTTTACTGTCTGAACAATGAGTATAGTGAGGGAGTGTTTACTCTGAACAATGAGTATAGTGAGGGAGTGTTTACTCTGAACAATGAGTATAGTGAGGGAGTGTTTACTCTGAACAATGAGTATAGTGAGGGAGTGTTTACTGTCTGAACAATGAGTATAGTGAGGGAGTGTTTACTCTGAACAATGAGTATAGTGAGGGAGTGTTTACTCTGAACAATGAGTATAGTGAGGGAGTGTTTACTCTGAACAATGAGTATAGTGAGGGAGTGTTTACTCTGAACAATGAGTATAGTGAGGGAGTGTTTACTGTCTGAACAATGAGTATAGTGAGGGAGTGTTTACTCTGAACAATGAGTATAGTGAGGGAGTGTTTACTCTGAACAATGAGTATAGTGAGGGGGTGTTTACTGTCTGAACAATGAGTATAGTGAGGGGGTGTTTACTCTGAACAATGAGTATAGTGAGGGAGTGTTTACTGTCTGAACAATGAGTATAGTGAGAGGGTGTTTACTCTGAACAATGAGTATAGTGAGGGGGTGTTTACTCTGAACAATGAGTACAGTGAGGGAGTGTTTACTCTGAACAATGAGTATAGTGAGAGGGTGTTTACTCTGAACAATGAGTATAGTGAGGGAGTGTTTACTCTGAACAATGAGTATAGTGAGGGAGTGTTTACTCTGAACAATGAGTATAGTGAGGGAGTGTTTACTGTCTGAACAATGAGTATAGTGAGGGAGTGTTTACTGTCTGAACAATGAGTATAGTGAGGGAGTGTTTACTGTCTGAACAATGAGTATAGTGAGGGGGTGTTTACTCTGAACAATGAGTATAGTGAGGGAGTGTTTACTCTGAACAATGAGTATAGTGAGGGGGTGTTTACTCTGAACAATGAGTATAGTGAGGGAGTGTTTACTGTCTGAACAATGAGTATAGTGAGGGGGTGTTTACTCTGAACAATGAGTATAGTGAGGGAGTGTTTACTCTGAACAATGAGTATAGTGAGGGAGTGTTTACTCTGAACAATGAGTATAGTGAGGGAGTGTTTACTGTCTGAACAATGAGTATAGTGAGGGGGTGTTTACTCTGAACAATGAGTATAGTGAGGGAGTGTTTACTCTGAACAATGAGTATAGTGAGGGAGTGTTTACTCTGAACAATGAGTATAGTGAGGGAGTGTTTACTCTGAACAATGAGTATAGTGAGGGAGTGTTTACTGTCTGAACAATGAGTATAGTGAGGGGGTGTTTACTGTCTGAACAATGAGTATAGTGAGGGAGTGTTTACTCTGAACAATGAGTATAGTGAGGGAGTGTTTACTCTGAACAATGAGTATAGTGAGGGAGTGTTTACTGTCTGAACAATGAGTATAGTGAGGGAGTGTTTACTCTGAACAATGAGTATAGTGAGGGAGTGTTTACTGTCTGAACAATGAGTATAGTGAGGGAGTGTTTACTGTCTGAACAATGAGTATAGTGAGGGAGTGTTTACTGTCTGAACAATGAGTATAGTGAGGGGGTGTTTACTCTGAACAATGAGTATAGTGAGGGAGTGATTACTGTCTGAACAATGAGTATAGTGAGGGGGTGTTTACTCTGAACAATGAGTATAGTGAGGGAGTGTTTACTCTGAACAATGAGTATAGTGAGGGGGTGTTTACTCTGAACAATGAGTATAGTGAGGGAGTGTTTACTCTGAACAATGAGTATAGTGAGGGGGTGTTTACTCTGAACAATGAGTATAGTGAGGGAGTGTTTACTGTGAACAATGAGTATAGTGAGGGAGTGTTTACTCTGAACAATGAGTATAGTGAGGGAGTGTTTACTCTGAACAATGAGTATAGTGAGGGAGTGTTTACTCTGAACAATGAGTATAGTGAGGGAGTGTTTACTCTGAACAATGAGTATAGTGAGGGAGTGTTTACTGTCTGAACAATGAGTATAGTGAGGGAGTGTTTACTCTGAACAATGAGTATAGTGAGGGAGTATTTACTCTCCAAGATCATAGATCTGGTGCAAAATCCTCTCTTCATCCACAAAAAGTTCACATTGGTGAGTTGTGTCGCATGTTTAAAGTTTTGAAATCTTCCTCCAGTTACTGTCCACATTGGGAGGTATCTCCACAGCCTCTCGAGCAAGAAATTGCATTTGTCGCGAGAGTGGGAGTCAAATTTCCCAACAGAATCGTGCCGGCGCTGCTCCGGTGATTCTCCGGGCCCCGAATATCCGCACATTCACCAAAAAGCCTCGCGGCTTGGGGCCATTGCCAGAGGCCCGCCCAGCGATCCTCTGCTCCCGACCGCCCGAGTTCCCGACGGCGTGGAACTAACCTGGGAATGCCAGCCGGGACTCTCGCGTGGCGGCTGCGGACTCAGTCTGCGGCCGCCATGGTGGTGGGCGGGTGGGATCTACCACTGGAGAAGCCTTCTGGGCAACCGGGGGAGTGATCGGGCCAGACGGGTCCTTGGCCACCCGGCCGTCCGGTGGGGCCTAGTTTCTTTGTGTTGTATCCGCGGTCCAAATCACCATAGCTCTTGGTGCGGACGCTGGAGCCGCCGCTGTCCTCATGCGCGGACTCGGAACTGGCATGGCGGGAGCCCGTACCTGCAGCCAAAACTGCGTGACGCACTCCAGGTCCCTGCCAGCCCCCTGAAGGAATCTGATTCCAACCATTTATCTTGTATTTTTCTCAGGAGACTCAGGAGTGCAACACACAGTCCGCACACACACAGTCCGCACACACACAGTCCGCGCACACACAGTCCGCGCACACACAGTCCGTGCACACACAGTCCGCGCACACACAGTCCGCGCACACACAGTCCGCGCACACACAGTCCGCGCACACACAGTCCGCGCACACACAGTCCGCGCACACACAGTCCGCGCACACTCAGTCCGCGCACACACAGTCCGCGCACACACAGTCCGCGCACACACAGTCCGCGCACACACAGTCCGCGCACACACAGTCCGCGCACACACAGTCCGCGCACACACAGTCCGCGCACACACAGTCCGCGCACACACAGTCCGCGCACACACAGTCCGCGCACACACAGTCCGCGCACACACAGTCCGCGCACACTCAGTCCGCGCACACTCAGTCCGCGCACACTCAGTCCGCGCACACACAGTCCGCGCACACACAGTCCGCGCACACACAGTCCGCGCACACACAGTCCGCGCACACACAGTCCGCGCACACACAGTCCGCGCACACACAGTCCGCGCACACAGACTGCACACACAGTCTGCGCACACACAGACTGTGCACAGTGTCAAATATAGAGGTATTTAGTCAGTCTCGATGAATGTACATCCCAAACTATTATCTTGTCTGACTCCATTTTACCACTGGAAAATTCATGTGACTGAAACAACAATCAGCTCCCCCTCCCGCTTCCCCTCCCGCTCCTCCTCACACACATCAATCAGTCCCTCTATTACCCCCCTCCCTCCCCCAGACCCGCACATTGCTGCATCACTGCAGGAGGCACTGTTCCCAAATGATGTTCACAAGCCACAGTTTGGGAACCACGGGCAGGATTATCCGATCCTGGGGCTAAGTGTCGACGGCGTCGGAAATGCCGGGGCGTTTTACGACGGCGTCAACTGGCCCCTAGGATCAGCGATCCTGCGCCGCACTGGGGGCCAGCACAGCACTGGAGAGTCTCACGCTGCTCCCGCTGCAGATACGGGCATCAGCATGGGTGCCGCGGGTTCGCGCAGGCACGTGGGTTGCCTTCTTTGCGCCCGCCCCCGGGCAACATGGCGGATCCTTCCAGGGGCCCGACGCAGAGTAACATAGGCTCCCCCTGGAATAAGATTGCCCACCGATCGGTAGGCCCCGATCGCGGGCCAGGCCACTGTGCAGGCCCCTCCGGAGTCGGATCCCCCCTCCCCCCACCAGGATGGTTCCCGCAGCGTGAACACCGAGTCCCGCAGGGCAGGACCAAACACGAATGGCGCTGGCGGGACTCGGCTCAGCTTGGTGGGCATTCGGCCCGTCGAGCGCGGTGGATCGTGCGTCTGAGGGGGGGGCGCGTTGACCGTGCCGGCGCCATTGCCAGGGTCGGAGCGGCGTTGCGTGATTACACCCCCACCCCCGGCGATTCCCCAGCCCGGCGCGGGGTCGGAGAATCCTGCCCCACATCTTTATTAAATAATGTAATTGGTGATAAATGGTTGGAATCACAAATCTCCAAAACATGGATCAAAATCCAATATCTCAGATTTAAAATGAAATCTCGAATGGTTCAGGACTGAATTCTGGTGATGGAAT